>NC_057810.1:604749537-605017037 GCF_018294505.1 Triticum aestivum | reverse complement strand
TGGGAAGTGTCTCTGTCCTTTTCACTTCTTATTACTCCTTTCGTTTACTATTTCTAACATTTCTAGTACCAACTAATTCATTCGGGCGAGACAGATTACGATGTCATGATGCGCCCATTCCTATGGCCATTCCTTTAATACTTTTGGCTCTCGGGAGTCTCTTTGTAGGATACTTGGCCAAAGTGTGACCTGTTAGCCCATAAGTCAGTACTGTGACGAAGCGGCTGTTGCTCACCCGATACGATCGTACGAGGTCACAATTTACCCAACACGATCATCCGGGGTGAACAAGAATTGGGGATCGGATGCGGGCGAAATTCCCGCCAATGGCTGAGATGTTCAGTCGACTCCCTCCCCCTTTGTGGGGGTCTGGACCCCTACGAGTGAGCAGAAAAGGGAGGAGGAAAGAGGCCCTGGTGAACCGTCATAATAAGTGAACAAGTGTAAGCTTTGCTGCCCGACAGTATGGAGTACTGACCACACCGAGGGACAGGCCCTGAAGCGAAGGACAGGAACGAGCGGAATCAATGTGTTCCAATTTCTGGCCTTGCACCGACCATCCAACGGACCATGGACTAAACGGCCACTGCCTGAAAGGACTATGCTATGTCCAGGGGACCGTTGCCCTCCACAAGGTACATCTTGCGCCTATGGGCCGCTATAACTATCCAAGAAGACACTCGAAAAAGGAAGGATAAACAAACCTACCCGGTGGACTGCCGAGCTACAAGTCCTACGACACAGGAGCGGGATTCTCTAAAAAGCCAAGGTCTTAGGTGGCCAAGAGGGCCCACTTGGAGACTTGGGATCTCAGCAGGAAATGTGAAGGTTGTTTAAAGCCGGCCGATAGGCGAAAGAGAATCCAAAAGTTTTGTTCTGATCTGAGTAGGCTCAACATAGGGAATACCCTAACCCTGGGAACCGGGGCATATAAATCCGCTTATGGCATTCACCCAAGCATACAGAGACAGATGGAATGAAAGAAAGAAAAAGTAGCTCCGCAGCTCGCCCAGAAGAAGAAAGACCCGCCGCTAACGATTTGGAAATCCCTGGTGGGCTGGGCCTGAAAGACAAGTGTGTGTGGATTTCCACATCCTCGTCTTTACTTTAAGACACAACTCTTCTCTTTCTCGGTCAAATGACTTGCGATAGTCTACCTTGAGTAGGACCATAGGGATCTTATGTTTGTGGCGAAAGATAAGTGGTTCTGTCACAGCCAAGAAAGTTTCTATGAGTGAGCGACCCTTGATAAACGCCGATTGATACGTGTCAATGTCAATAAGTGGATGAGTGTTGTTAAAGACAATGTTTGTTCCTCTTCTTTGAAACGATTTTCATGAATCTCGAGATGATACTGATTGGCCTGAAATCCTCGACGGTGTTGGCATCTTTTTTCTTTGGGAGGAGAGTGATGGATGCCTGGGTTAGCCTCCAAACATAAAGGCCATTGCTATGAAAGAGCTGCAAGAGAGAAAGCAGTTGCGGGTGGATGATGTCCCAGAAGGCTTGGATTGCACAGATTCTACCAGAGGATGTTGAGATGCTCCCATTGCAACTCACTGATGGAGAAGAACTGGAGAGCTCAGCTAGAGCTGGAGGAGGTGGTAGTACCTGTTCCCTACTGGTACCAGTGGTGGCTTGATCACTTCAAATTGGAGGGACTATTGGGCCAAATTCCCATACTGTAAAAAAAGGTTTTATTTTCATATATATCGGAGGTTTTGTGTGCAGAGGCCGCCAGGTTGAAGTTGGATGTTGCTTTTGTAGTTCCCAGTGAAGGATGATGCTGGGTCTATGATGCATTTTATTTGGATTTTGGCTGATAGTTTTCGATGAAGCCACAGATACTACTCTTGTCTGAGACCTGTTGGCTTCATCCAGAGGGAGATGTGTTCTAGGGTGCCAAAGTACTCTTCAGCTGAAGAACTCTCTTTGGGACAAGGGCATCATCAAAGCAAAGAAATCAGAAGAAGAAGCAGTCAGTAATGCAATGCGAGACAAGTGTCATGTAGCAAGGTGCCTGGAATCTATCGTATATCGTATATAGGGATTTTGGATTGCGATTTCCTTTTGGGGATCAGGCCGATTTGATGACAGGAATTTCCTTGTTTGTTGCAGCCTAAGATTGGGATTGGCCTACTCTTCTTCTATAACCGGGATCTTACGACTCTCGTGCTTAATAAGTTGGCACCTCGCATCCTGCCAAAACCTAATCCTCTTATTCTCTAGCTAGAGTTGGGCTCCTTAAGAAGATATGATACTTCTACTTTTGACACCCTTTTTTTCCTATTTTTAAACTCCAATTGATAAAGCCACCTGGCGAGTAGGAATAGTTTCGAGTTTCTGGTCTGTTTTCTTTTGAGAATCAAACCTCTAATGGGTTTTTGCTACCAGGAGAAGGGAATGGCCATGTTGATGGGGTCTATCTAAATAGAGAGGAACCTACAGGGCTGATTACTCGATCGCTCCATTGTGATGACAATCACACCCATATTCTTTATTATTACTAAATATAGATAACTGCCATCTCCCGGCATAAGAAGGAGTGACCCTAACGACAGCCCCTATAATAGTAGACAACACGTTTTAAATCAGACTGGACTGAACGAAGAAAGATCTTTCCACACAAGAGTGGAAGGGATCCTTTAGAAATAGTTCTTAGCTCCAATCAAGCTTTCTCTGCTGTCTAGGATCGTTAGTGCTATAGTGGAGACACTTTTCTCAAATAAGAATGGTGGTCACATTCCCTTTCTGGTGGTAGTCATTGAGGATCTCAAAAACAGGGATCGCAAAAACGTGTCAATAATGACAACGCTGGGCGAAAAGGCTAAAGAAGAAAAACCTGTAGATTTGAATGCCACTTCCTTTGCTAAGATAGCTAGATTTGGATGTCCATTCCATAAGGTATAGCTGCATCTGACACTGAGTAGAAGTTACTAGCAGGATAGACAGGAAGCTCTGAAGGATGTACAATGCTTGGAGGGACAGAAGTTTCCAGAGAAATGGTCTCTTTTGATGGGCATTTGTAGATGATGGTTGATACTGCAAACAATGCCTTCTTGACAGCTCTAGCATCACCAGTTATCTATTAAGCATAAAGATACATTAAAGATAACAATTAGCGGAATATAAGAAACAAAGAATAGATATTGAATAAAGAAAAAAAAGAGCAGAGCCTCATAACCGTCCTAATAGAGATAATACCACGTTCGTCTTGTTCTTTACGCCGATCCAACTCGTGCTTTTTAGGATGGATTTCACACGGAATCAAGGGAGGTGCGGGATACGACCCATATCACATTAATGTGCCATAGCTTGCAAAATCAAATAAATCTATCGAAGCTAGGGTGCCAGGCCTATAAGAATCAGAAGAACAATCCACACTAATGTAACCGTAAAGAAATGGCGGCTCTAACATAGATTTTTCTCAATATGTCATGTTGTTGAAAAATCCTGTGGTAGCATGGGATGATCGGCACTTTAGTTTTAGTTATTGATTTACGCATCACGCATTAACTAATATTTATGGGGCTGGAGACTTCGCTAAAGCATGCACATAAATAGATGAATGAGAGATTACAAGGCAAGGAGATACAGATCTGGGGGTTGACTCAGAACTTGTACATAGGTCAGCTCACTAATGCTTAATAACCAATAAATA
Organism: Triticum aestivum; assembly: GCF_018294505.1. NCBI lineage: Eukaryota > Viridiplantae > Streptophyta > Magnoliopsida > Poales > Poaceae > Triticum > Triticum aestivum. The sequence continues at coordinate 605,013,376 of NC_057810.1, read as the reverse complement.
GTCAATCAAGAGATATGCACCAGCAAACAACATTATACTGAAATAGTGTATTAGGCGGCAAATGGCACAGAAGAGTTTAGACGATAGATTCTCTACAACAGGTAGGGATCGGGGGTTATACGCTCTTTTCTATAAACAAAGTAGGCTTGTGATTGTCCGCATCCATCACTCAATCATGCAATTCAATGAAATGGTTTACTTATCTTCTTCTAAAGGATGGAATTGCTAGATTGTCAGTAATATCAATTGAGGAAGAAGCTAGTCCCACTTAAATTCGAAAAGAAGACCTCTATTGTGACAGAAGATTCCTCGCCCACAGCATCTCACTTATTGATTGTGACATAGCTCTCTATCTCCGCTCATAAGAAGATAGCGTTTCATTCACTCGCTCTAGAAACCATAGGAGCTACTATTCCCAAGTTTATTAAGAATGGGCACTCACTGGATTCAGGCTTCCACCGTTCTAGCTTCTCTTCGTAGTTCACTAGAATGTATCGAGCATGTTTATCCGGATCAGGAGGCTTTACATAAATTGCTACGATTGCCAAGTCGAAAAAGAACTGGGCATGAAAGTGAAAGTGGAAAGAGAAGGGAGCGTGATTTGTTTCAAGAATTGGATGCCCTTGTTAAGGAAATCTAGTATAAAAGGAGAAATTGGGCCTATTTATAACTTTTGGTACCTAACCACCTGAACTGGGAATAATGGCTAAAGATTGAAGGTTCTAAGCCATGTATCAGAGCCGGTTATTTGAGTATCGATGCTGTTGGAGTCTAGCTTCCGACCAATCCACTTCACTTCGGAGGACATAACAGCTTAAGAAGAAATCGAGATCAGGCCCGTGGAAAGCACACACACACGCCTGGGGAATGAATCCACTTTTGCATTCTCAATACTAGGGGGGCTTCTCCGATCGATTGCTTTAACTGTTATTCCCCAGATTGGCGAAATGACCTTTCGTCTTGCTTCCGTAAAATAATAAAATGTGCTTTCGCCAGAAGAAGAAAAAAGAAGATAGCTCAGTAAATGGCATTCAAGTAAAGTCGAGAAAGAGGCCTTGCTTTCGCACAGGAAGGAAAGAATTGACTCGGGTAAGTAAGCCCTATTGGGGGATTAAGGGCTCGAGTACGATTAGAGCGCCTTTTTTTCTGCTGCGCAGGCTGACCATTTTAAATAGGGGGAAACAGGAGACTGTAGAAGATGAATATGGCTAGTCTACTGCTACTGTTTGATTGGCAATCCTTAGACTATAGGGATGAAGCAAAGGAGCATAACCTACCTGCAACTATGCTTTAAAGCAAAGAAATCTATCGAAATTCTCATTCCAGTCTGAGGGGATATCTGAAGCTACCGATCCGGGATCTCACTCAAATCCAAACCTAGCACTTTTGTATTTATTGCTTCTCCTTTTAGAAGGTCCGTAGCCGAGTAGAAGAGAAGAAAAGAGATTTCCTTATCTGCATGCCAGCTTTCATTCCTACTTTTGATGAAAGAAAGGTCAGTTGCTGCCGACAAGTCGACTAAACTTTCACAACTGTCACCTATCTTTAAGCACCTTCTAGGCCGCTTCCCAACCTAATGCATTCAAGTCTGCCTTCGGTACTGGTACTTCGGAATCAAGGGCCCAACAAGCGATATCAGGAGTCTTTGGCCGAAGAACTCGCGGATAAGAAGGTTATTCCATAACTATATAAGATCCATAGTCACGCTCAGCATGCGAAAGCTTGTAAAAATGACATCCCCTGCGAAAACCAATAGGATTTGTTGGGCCATCGAACACTAGTTTCTGGTTTCTCAAGACCTTGAGGCAAGGGCAGTTACGCAACATTTTCTCAATATTGAATGTGCATTTTTCCCGAATTTTTTCGATTCCACTTCTGTATCAGAAATTAGTGTCAAGGGATGGAGTTCCTGTTTCGTTAACTAAGTCTCGCGTTGTTTGCTTGAGGAAGGGACGGCCGTAGCTCAATTTCCATTGCTAATCTTACATGTTCCCACGAACAATAAAGAAAAGAAGAAAAGGCTATTCCTTAGACACAGAGGTGGGATTAAGGCGTCATGCGGAACTCCAACAACATAGACCAGATGGCTTATTTATTGAAAATAGGTTTAGGAGCCTGATCCTGGAGCTGAGCAAGCATGGGCGCGATCCACATCGAGTGGAACTACTATCACTATATCTGTGGAAGGAAGGTGGAACCTTCACCGAATCATAGTTAGGTGGCACCCATTCCGCAGTGGGCCGACGTCACACTGCCGCTTCAATAGCTAGCGGGTAATAATCAGAAAGTGAATCATCAACCACTCATTTAGAAGCCGCTCATGCAACAACGTTTAAGTAAATCCTTCCGCCCTTATTTTCTGTAGTCTAGTTGTTGGAGCAAATGCGCCTTGAACACATTACGTATATTAGCTGAGCTTTGTCCCTAATCGTGACTAGTTGTTATTAGTTTCGATCAAATTTCCCCCCAGCCGGCAATGCCTCAGCTTCTAAAAATCTAGGAAGCTCTGAAAAAAAGTCATCATTATGAAAATATACTAGCGCTACTAATAAGGGAAGCGACTTTTTTCTAAGAAAGGAATAAAGCAGAAAACTAAAGAAAGAGATCTTAAGTGGGTCCCGCGAGTAGTTTGTCTTGTTTCAGTCCGTACAAGAAGATACTTTCAGGGTTGCCCAAGAAGGGACGGGCCTATCTATTGGTGGTACTAGTTCCGCGGGAGGGGCAGGATTTCGGTGATGTCAGCATGGGTCCGGCTATCGATCACAAGGGTCTAGATACGGGCCTCGAACGGAAAAGTATGCTACATATTGCTCTGCTCCAGTTCCCTCTGCTTACACCTGGTCAATTCGTTGATCGCCCCTTTTATTTCTGATTTTCAAAAGGGCCCCGCTCTCGTCTTTGCTGACGAAGCCTTTATCTCTGTCTCTGTTATCCTCATACCTGCTGATCTCTTCGACTGATAGAGTCTATGCTATTGGTGAAGCTGGTTCTACCTCAACAACAGGATCTGCAAATGGATTTTCAACTAATAGCCTCTGCTTCAATTTGTGATGAAAGGTCGACTAGTTTTCACCGAATCTTCAATTACGCACTGGTAACTTTTTTCCATTTCCGAGGTCCAGAGGGGAAGACGAAGTACAGCCTAGTTCAGAGAGTCACGATTGAATCCAGGTTAATTCAGCAGCAGCTAGAGCAATACTCCGATATTGATTTGATTCTCCGCTACCCACCAAGGTAGAAGACTGCTTGATCCGCAAAAGAAGTATGCTTTATTTGCTTATAGAACAAAAGTATACGCTTTTTCAGGGAAAGATAGATGGAATAGGGCATTCAGCAGTTTGAAGAGGTAGCCTTTTTCAGTAGCAGTCTTGTAAGCAAGCGCCGTACATTCAATCTATACTGGCGAGAGTCTTTCCTCTTATAAAGCCTGAGCGCGTTGCATGACTTAATGCCAGCTCTTTATCATACATCTTCTGTAGAACCAATAAATATAAGGGATATGTGTTAGCACATCTTGTTCGTGCTCTGCACCACATTTTTCCTGTATACCGGCAGCTAGCATCCCATCAGTAACCTACGGGCGAGATTTCTTGAGGGGGGCTGGCCATGGTTTTTTAACCCACCCTTTCATTCACTTAAGACCCAAAGCAGAAAAGGTTTGCAATCCATATACAGGAATTTGGTTCCACCGAAGTACAAGGACTAAACTGGTCGACTCCACCGCAGGGTGCGAGATGTTGAGCTTCCTCGACGCCTACTCTGGGTATCAGCAAGTCTATATGGCTGAGGAAGACAAAGAAAAAACGAGTTTGATCGCCCCTTCCTTCTGCTACAAGCGGATGCCCTTCGGTTTGATAAATGCCGGTGCCACATTTAAGCGCCTAATGAGCCTCATCCTCAGGTCTCAGTTGGGTCGTAATGCAGAAGTGTACGTTGACGACGCCGTCATCAAAAGCCGCTTGGCAGGGACTCACCCCAAAAACACCTCTTTTTTTGCATCTGCTGAGCAGAACCAATTACCAGATCCTACTTCTAAGCTCTATGCTCTACTTCGGCCTTGCTCTCACTTATGGGTAGGAAGGACAATAAGCAGGAATTCATGTTGGCTAACTATTATATCCAGGCGGAAGTTGTTTTCATAGGAAAGACGGAAGGTTTTGCGCGTTGGTTGTATCGAATTTCCCTTTCTAATAGCATACACAAATAGATAAGAAAGTTACGACGATGATAAGGTAAATGAAAACCTTTGATTTACCTTACCATCAGTTCTGTCTTATCTCTGTGCCTCCTCTAGCCATTTCATAATTGGATATCGTCATTCAAATCTGTTATGACAACTGTTTGGTAAGCAGGGATTCGAATCAAACAATAAATACCAACTCTAAGTATGATGGATGGTACCTGGTGCCTAATTTCATGGTATCTTTCTTGGCGCCTACCACAGGAAAACCCCTCCTTCTTTTGGGAGGAAATCAAATGAGTAAAGGTTTCTGCCGACTCCCCTCAAGGAACCACTCACTACTCAACTTGAAACCACGGACCTACCTCCTGCTTTTTACTTTCTTCTTTGTCCCAATTCATATCGAGCATGTCTTTCTCCATCTATAGATAGAGAGAATATAGGATAGGGGCGCTCAAAGCAAATAGGATTATGTATCTAATACTAATAGGTACTAACCGCATTCAAGATTGACTTGACCTCTTATTTTGGATAGCAGAAATGCTTACGCCCTAGGGGTTTAAAGGGCCCACTCCCTTTGGTTGACTCATCAGGCTCACCACCTTTTGGAGCTCATCCAACAGTCAGTCTACTTAATCATAATCATAATCAATCCGTTGCTATTGCTATCTATCGCCATACCCACAAGAGGGTAATTTATCCAACTCCCCGTGCGAAAGCAAGTCCCGCGTCAGCAGTGATTCGAGTTGTTCCTTGAGAGCAGGCTTATGGCATTCCAGGTAAACATAACAATATGAGAGAGAACTCCGTTCGGCTTATAAGTACTCGATTGAACCAATTGTTTTTTCATTTCCCAGTAGGTCACCTTGGGCCAGCTGCTGACTTTCTAGAAAGAGACAAGGAAGTCGATTCAACATAAGGGAAGAAAGCATATTTTAGGTTTACTCCTTCCATGTCTAGTAGGAGTGCGTGCTTCTTATTGCCTTTTGAGCAGTAGTTGTATACATTCCTCACTCAGTCTAATTAATTATCTTTCTCCCTACCCAAATACCAAGGGAGGTTTATGAGTCGTATCCTCCTTACGAGATAGCGGAAGTAGCATTAGCGGGAAAAGTAAGCTCCTTTTCAAGCCTTCTCTTTCGTAACCTTTGATTAGTTCCTTAGATGCCCTTAGCAAGAATGATGCAGGAGCAAGAAAGTCTATTTCCTCCGCCTTTCCAGAATATAGCTATTCAAATAGAACAGTATAAAATGCAATCCATAAGTCATGCTGGTCAATCAATGACAATGATAAGCTCTATAAAAAAAAAGAGTCTATTGCTCTTCGACACGTTTTATATCTACTTCAGTCATGCTTTATTGGAGTTATCTGACGCCAAGGAGGAAGGAATAGAGATTAGGATCCTAGCCTTGTTCCGTTTGAAGTTCCTAAGAGAGGTTACAAAAGAAAGGGATGCTCAAACCAAGGATTTGGAGTCTTATTAGTGCATCAATCTACAGAAAGGTAGGGGGGCATACCTGTGTGAAAATGGAGTGTAAAGCATATTCTAGATATTTCACTTCGAATTTCTTCCTCTTAAAAGAGTCAAGTCCGCAGGGTTCCCTAAATTCCCCAGGAATCAAGTGGGACCGGGAGATCGTTGTTTATTCGGTGGTTGGCCCTCCCCCTAATAAGTACCTACCAAGAATTGGGCCAGTTAGTTCAAGCGGTACCGAATCACAAAGAACAGTTGAGTTTTCTAATTCATCTATTATTCTATTTTTTGCATTTCTAGAATAGCGTTGGAGCCGGGACACACATTTCTTCCCGAGTTCCAACAGCAAACCAAATACGTTATCGTGGAAAACGAGTTTCGCCAACACAGAAGAGTTTGTGTGCTTTTTATTTTCACATGAGTTTCACATATGTGATGGTTGGTTGGGAGGGTACGGCAAATGACTCTAGAATCTTTCTGGATACAACCACTGAACCGGAAAATGGCCACTATCATCACCGAGAAAATACTATCTTGTGGACTCAGGCTCTACGTTTATGCCTTAAGGTCTTTCTCCTTACCGTGGGGAGCGGTACCACTTGCGTGATTCTAGAGAAGAAGGCGGTGTCCCGACCACAAGGCGGTTAAATTCCACTGGTGCTTGCTAGCCAGTCAAGAACGACTCGAAGACCGTGGGAAGGTCTTCACGCTACGCCGAAGACGACGATGGCTCCATACCGGGTGGTAATACACAGGTATAGGATTTCCTGTAATGATGTGAAACTGTATATTTCAGAGAAATAGCTCAGTTCGAGAGGAAGGCGGAAACAGTTCCGGTTTTATTAACCTGATTCCTATTCATTTACCGGTAAAGGAAGGAATTCTTATCTATTTCTCGAGGCAATTATACTCATATCGACAATATGAACTGCATGAGAATTAGCATACAGAAAGAAAGCTTTACCGAATACAGGTCTAGTAGGTATAGAGCCGTAAGCGTGGTGGGGGTGCCGGTGCTTAGGCAGATGCCCCATTGTTCATGATGTTGCAATGAATCCAGTGGATCATCCTCATGGAGGAGGTGAGGGGCGCACGAAAGGAGGTAGACCTTCGGTGTCACCTTGGGGAAAGCTCACCAAAGCAGGATTTCGGGCAGTAGTAGGGGTGGTGAAACTTTAGATGTCAAATGCCACCAATTTTTCTGCTCAAGTTAGAACGTAGTTTTTCGAAGTGAATTGGCCAGTTCCTTTTAAAAGGAGACTGGTTTCTTTTTATAAGCGATTGGCTTCACTTTAGATTTTTATCGTAATTTCTCTTTGATTTATGGGTTGTTATTTATTATTTCGATTTTTGATAAACGAAACGAATCCAAGCCCGACAAGTAGAATTCCATTCGGTACCTTTGGGGTTTTCTTTTTCCTTCTGGATGACGACATCACCGCGTCTCCTTATTGTTATTGCGATGGTGACGAGGAACAAAGGGCCGGGGAGATCATCGAAATTACCTCTAGCCCGGAGCCAGAGGGGGTCGTCGACACAACGCCAACCCTGGTGGTGGGGCACTTCGAAGGTCTGGAGACCCTCCTTGAGATTCCCCCTTTACCGGAAACGCCACCCGCAGGTCCTTCCTTAGCTCCAGAAGAAAGGGAGCAAGCCCCCTCTGTTGGCCTAAACCTCGATCCATCCCAGAGTAGCCGCCAGCTGGACGGCGGCGAATGGGGGGCAAACTCCTCAAAACGAAGTTCTACTTTGTCTTTGGAAGAATTGGAAGAATCGGACTCTAAGTTTAAAGTAGGAGTAGAGTCTTTAGAGGCTCGCTTAGAAGGAATAAAGAGAAAAAAGCAACTGCAAGCGTTCGGGGCTTCTCCTTTTGAGACCACGAAAGCAGAGCTGGTTACGTCCATTGGGGAAAATTCCCAGTTTCGTGTGGGACTGCTTTTGTCTCTGGATGTCAAATGCCCCTTGACGGGCAAACGGGAGGCTCTCGAAAAGACGATAGAGGCCATCTTGAAATGCCAAGGGAAGCCCACAGACTCCCTAGCGTCTCTACTCGACCTAAAATGCGATCTCGAGGACCCTGAAAAACTCGAGACCGCTCTCCGTCCATATTTAGGACGGTTAGGGCGATTTTTTAAGAAATAAAAACCTTCTGTCGATTTATCCACACTTCCATGACTTCTAGAGGAAAGCTAACTGCTTGCTGGCTGGGAGCTGTATGAGCGGTAACGTCCACGTACGGCTCCGTGAGAAGGTGGACGGAAATGGCCTTGTTGTACCTCACTCCCGTCTTCAATGGGGTCTGCTCTTTTTTTTAGGAGAGTATGCCAATATGATCTTAATGAGGTGCGGGGCTTTGCATCTGACATTCGTTGGGCTTTCCTCTGCGGGAGCCCGCGTCCCGGCCTTTTTGTGCAATAAACCCCTCCGGCCGAAGACTAGTGATAGGTGGTCCCGCGGAGCTTTCGGAGAAGGGTAGCCTAGTGTGTAAGCACAGCAATGAACCGCGGCGAACCCTCAGACGACCCTTCTAAGATAAGGGGGGAGATCCTCAGTAGTGGTGACCCTTTGACTCTTCCACTGACTTATATATGTACCGAATGCTCATACGGGAAAGTGAACTCCTGGGTCTGGAACCTGGGGGGGTTGCTCCGATAAAAAATCCTTTCTTTCTCGTCCACTCTAGGGGGTGCGGACACACTTGCGCGGATTACAGGTGACGGTTACAAGAATGGCGGGGAAGTGAAGAGTACCCGACGACATTCAGGGATGAATGTAGACCCATCGGGCGGGGATAATCATTCCGGTCCTGGGAGAGGTGGCGACACCAGTCTGAGCTGAGGGAAGCCAGCCAATTGAGTCACTGAAACGACCGCAGGAGGCGCACCCTAAGCCCAGCTTCTCGGAGCTGCTATTGCGAAATACGGCTTCCTTAATATCCAAATTTCAACAAGGGGGCTGGGCTGCTCGCCTTCATAGAAAGGCGACCGGGCCTAGATTAGATGTTCGCCTTTTTATAGAATAGAAAGAGAAGGTAAAGGGGGGGGGTTTGGAGATTCTTTCAAGAATGCATGGCTTCCTCCTATTCCGCTTCAACAGAAGCCCTTAAAATCCTGCTGCTATGGCAGCAAGGGTTATCCATTTCATAGGCGAGGGTGGGGGAGAAGCAAGCCGAACCTCTGATCGACCCGGACACGTCAAAAATTCTCGGCGCCGAGAGAAAGACGAGATTCAGTAAGTAATTCAGTGAGTGCTTTCTTTTATAAGAAGAGCGTCGGCTTGGAAGAAGAAAATGAAATACGAACAACCGCGCTGGTTGTAATAGATCGACTTGAATGCGTCTTCTTGCTCCAGCATTCAAGTTCCATTTCAAGGGAGGACGACGTACCATGATACTTTCTGTTTTGTCGAGCCCTGCTTTGGTCTCTGGTTTGATGGTTGTACGTGCTAAAAATCCGGTACATTCCGTTTTGTTTCCCATCCTAGTCTTTTGCGACACTTCTGGTTTACTTATTTTGTTAGGTCTCGACTTCTCCGCTATGATCTCCCCAGTAGTTCATATAGGAGCTATTGCCGTTTCATTCCTATTCGTGGTTATGATGTTCAATATTCAAATAGCGGAGATTCACGAAGAAGTATTGCGCTATTTACCAGTGAGTGGTATTATTGGACTGATCTATTGGTGGGAAATGTTCTTCATTTTAGATAATGAAACCATTCCATTACTACCAACCCACAAAAATACGACCTCTCTGAGATATACGGTTTATGCCGGAAAGGTATGAAGTTGGACTAATTTGGAAACATTGGGCAATTTACTTTATACCTACTATTCCGTCTGGTTTTTGGTTTCTAGTCTGATTTTATTAGTTGCTATGATTGGGGCTATAGTACTTACTATGCATAGGACTACAAAGGTGAAAAGACAGGATGTATTCCGACGAAATGCCTTGGATTCTAGGAGCCATATAATGAACAGGACTATTTCTCCTTTTGGCCATAGCCATAGAAGAAGCTTCTCCTCCGGAGCGGGGGGACCGCCTGACAATTACAAAGAAACCTTTAAAATGTGGATTTAGTGCTCAGAATATAAGGATTTCCCTGGCTTAAAATGCAAGATAGACAGACTTCTTGCATTCCTTGAGCCTGGGGAGATCCTATTCATGGTAAACACGTTCCCCCGGGACTTTCCTCTGCTCGAGATCTTAGAACCCTAGGATATCCGAAATATAATTGCTCACTCGCACAAGCAGTGGAAGCCACCCAAAAAGGGAGGCTAGTAATTTTTTTTGGTAGGTTTGTATTGTTTCTCGAATTGGTAGGTTTCTCGAAGTAGTTTTAGTAGGTTTCTCAGCAAATAGAGATGCCGAGGCCCCTACTTACCTTATGGGTAGGTAGGGGGAAGGAAGAGTGGGTCAGAGGGCTTCCTTCACAGTGCATACCTCTCTTTCTCTTTTGAGTTTTTCTGGTCGCGCAAGATCTTTGGTCTTCCCCCGGAACCGATGAAAAAGCGGGTCGCTTCTTATGGACTCGCTCAGAATGATTCTTTTATATCTAAGGAAAGGGGATGACATTATCGCCATTGATTGAATTCGTACGTCTATCGCTATCCCGGGCCGAGAAGAGGGGGTTTCGGAAGGAGGAAGGCTCGTTTCATTATCGAATATCGTGTAGAACTCACTTGCCCTGCCTTTTGCTAGGAGAGTGTAGTTCGAGCATTCTATTGTGTGCTCGATCCGTGATACGCAAAGCAATCTCCTGTTTACTATTGATCTAATGACAGTTGATTGAGACTTGCCATTGTCGTCTTTCGAAAGCGAACTCTTATCTGGTTGCACTCGGGTTCTCCTGTCGACTTGTTTTTCAATAGTAAATCACAGGCAGTATGCCCTATTTGAAAACATGCAATGAGGGTACGAGCAACACTCCCCAAACTTGGCATGACTCATCGCCATCTTGTATTCATGATCTTACCTCTATTGGTCACAAATGCATAGCATAGGATCGAGTGGATCGGCACCCAATAGGCCAGATTTTCCTATCTTTGATGTTAGAAGTGATTCCAATCTATTTTTCTATAGTGATAGTTCACACATTAGCAATTAGCACTGCCTCAAAGCAAACATAGGAACTAGGGAGTTCATCGAGAGAAAGTCCCTTTAGTTTCGTACTTCCCTGTTTCGGATTTGCATATGTCTTTAATCGCAATAGTTGTAGAGAAATCCCTCAATCACGGGACAATCCTCCAGGGCAAAGGTACTTCCAAAGCTCGGAAGGTTCATCTGTGCATGAAAGGAATGAAACAAATTCCATAGAAAAAATAGGAAAATCCCCACCGAGATCGGTACCTATCTAGATCCCCAGCTTCGACAACAAAACTCCTTCGCATTTTGCGACCATTCCCGCGAGGACTACGATTCGGATTATCTAATGTCATCCCCAAACAGAATTACACCTCTTAAGAGGAAGGGACGGCCCTCTATCCGGTGTGGGTTCCTACGAATTATTGTATGGTTCCGGATCCAGGTCCCTCTGCCCTTGCTTTTTGTTATTCCATAGGGGTATGGATTGAAGTAATCACTAATCCAGGAAAGATGGATCTTTAGCTAGAAAAACGAAAAGCCAATACGCCATGTATCAAAACAATAGGGATAGGGGTAGCTGTATACCACCTACAAATAGGAAGATCCTGGGTTTTGTAAGAAAACTACGAATAGGAAGATCCTGGGTTTTGTAAGAAATCCAATTTCATCAATTCTAAGCACGGTAACGGCAGTGCTCCTATCCAACGGCTGGGGATCTATTCGATTTCTCAATTTGCTAATGCCGATAAGCTTAGGTTGTTATTTCATCGTCTTGCACTAAAAAGGCACCCTCCTATTATGCTAACAAAGGGACGGATAACGGCAAAGCGGAACAGCAATAGCGAAAGCAGGTACAGTAACGGCGCAATCCCTAAAAAAGAATCAAAATAGAGAAATTTAGAGCGCTGCGAATTTCCTTCTTTTGATAATGCTACCCACACAGTCACGGCTCCTATCCGGTCACCGGGTTAAACAATTGATTCCTCTCAACGCATCCCCGCGGTAAAGAGCTAGTCGTATTCTTTTGAGAATTCTCTAGTTGTATTCAAGCAAGAGTCCTCGGCATCCTACGAAAACAAGCGCTAGGAATATCAATAGCATTAGCGTTAGCGTCCTGGCCTTTGCTTGGGGATTCCTCTATGGAATTCCAAACATGCCATTGCTTTGCCTTTGCTCGTCCCTTTGATTCAATCCTTCTTCTCCTCGAAAGCTACAACTAGAAAATATATTCTTCTTTGCCGGTGCGAACCCTTCTTTTGAATAACAACCATTGGCAAGACCAGCGAAATCTGAATACTAATCCGAGGAAAGGCCATCCCTACTTCCCTTTGCTGTTGTTCCTCGAAATCCTCTACTAGTCATTGGTTTCAAAGCAAAGGTATCCGGTATAGGGGGTCGTGGGCAGGTTAGTGTTTCATTTCGATAGGTGATAGTGGTATACCCAAACCATATGGTATAGGTCTTGGAAAGGAAAGTAAATCAAGTCCATCTTACAGGATTTCTTCACTTGCTTGGGCTTAAGCGGTACCAGTACCCGGAGAATAGTTCCATTCTCTTTCTCCACATGACACCCTTGTGTTGTCAAACTAATGAATCCCTCTCCGCCCCTGCTCCGACAAAGCAATAAGCACTAGGGTATCCACCCACCCGCCAGTTCGAATAGCCGGTTTCCTCCCCTTCCGCTCAAGCTAAAGGTTCTGGGCTACGGCTTCCGGTTCCGTATTCCGATTCGTCTTCGGATAGCATTAGAAAATCCCTTTCATGCCTTGCCAATACAACTATTATTTTTCTTAGCCGAGGAGCCTTTGGAAGTACCGTTGTTGGATCGGATTGAGCCATTATAGGATCAGATAAAGATTCACTCTTTGCCAATGCCTGCTTCCTTGGTTTCCTACTTTCTGCATCGAAAGTGACTTTTTGCTCAGTATCGAGAACCACTTCTTCTCCTTTTCGAGGCGTAGATCGCCCGTCATCTGATTTGCTTCGTCAAAGCGGATAGCATTATGGAATTGATTATATTCGTAGAAAAAGCACCCCTATTTAATAAGTCCTCGGAAATGATCTCATCCAGTACTTCTCTCAGCCTATTTGCCAAGACTTTGGAGCATAGCTTGTAAATGACATTGCACAAAGATATCGGCCTATACTGTGAGATTTCTTGGGGGTTCTACTGTCAGCAAGTGCACTATTATTTACTTCACCGCGTACTTAAAGAATTGTTGGTAGCAAAGAACAGCACCTGATAGAAAGGATGCTAACCAAGCCTCTTCTGTTTAAGCAAGGCTAAGCCAGAATAAGGGGTACAGTCGGCTGGTGACCCTGACGATAGCACTAAGACTGCCTCGGGAATCTCCTCAATCGTTGAAGAGTGCCTCGGGAATTGAATAAAAGCACTGATATCCATATAATCCTACAATTATGCTCTATTCTCTTGAAGAGAAGACACTTGAACTTCGTCATGTGCTATTGATCCTTTTGAACCTAAATTCACATTGGCTCTTTTTGGCATACAGCTTTTGTTTTTCTGTGAAAGTCCTCCTTCCTCTGGACAAAGATTACATTAGAGGTGCCTCGACCCGAAAGAGCATGATACAATCAATTAGGACGTAGCTCTGCTACAAGAAAGGATAGGACTTTTGCCAAGTCTAGAGTTCGACTTCTAAAAAGAGAAAGCCACTAACAAAAAGAAAGAAAAGAGGAGGAAGCTGGACTTACCTCTGTTCGAGATACAATGAATCGAATAAATAAGTCTTATGGATGAATGTTGAAGATGGACGATACAACCCTACTAAAAGTCACAAAGCTCACTTCGCTATCAGGCCTAGCAGCTGCTTCATAATATAGGTGAGATAGATTAATTGATTGTTTCTTTTTTTTGTTATAGAATTCTAAATCGAGCATTAGTTTGAACGACATAGAAAACTCTTTTCCAACTAAGCACTCTTGAGCATCAAGCAATTATATGGCTTGGATTCGGTCTGTTCCATCTTTTACCTTTGGAAAAATAAAGGGATTGGAGCCGCAAATCCTTGTTGAAGAGGATATCGAGCACAAGAGTGAAGAGTGAAGAGTAGAGGGCGCATTGGATGTGCGCTCCCTATGAACGATGTCCCACTAGAAATGGATCTTCGGAAAGAAGAGTGTTTCTCTTGATATTTCTATTCTATTCTATTTCTATAAGTGAATTATTGATCAAGATCAAATGGAGAAAATGTAGATGTGAAACTATGTTCTTTGAACACCTTCTTCCATGCTATTGAAGCTGGCAAACAGGGGAGTGAGTGAAGAGAGAAGCCATGCCTCTTTCGATGTGAGGCAAGCGATGAACGAGTAGATGCTGCCCTTAGACCAATTTTCTCTTTCGGTAGCTGACACCGAGATGGGCTAGGCTAGGAAACCTTATTTGAGACGATAGGGATGGTAAACAAAGCGATGGGGTATAAGTACGAATTGGAATACAAATGAAATCATTGCCTATAAAGATGAACCCGTTAGCGTATAGGAACAACAGCATATGAAAGTTGGGTGGATACTCCTATTTAATTGGTTTAACCAGAAACAGAGGATAGGATTCGAAAAGTCAACCGGAAACCGAGCCCTAACCTTTAATTGATGAGAATTTCCATACCCCTACTACTCATATGTATTGGCGTGGGTTCGTATGTAAACATTCGTATTGGCTTAGCAGAGCACTTCGTATCCCGCCACAACCAATCCTTTGCTTCCTTCTCACTCAGCTTTTTGACTCAACAGTCGTTCCCCCTGTTACACAAAGCTACGTATACAGGGGTAGTTGTTCATCCCTTTTGCTCGTGACATATCCCCTCGCTCTGTCTTCTATTCCTTCTGTGCGTTACGTTACTAAGGCCATCGGTCTTATGGAAAGAGAAGGCATATAATCGATTCTTTGACCGGCTTTGCTTCTTTCATGATTCACGTAGATTGGAATTCACTTTCTTTAGGGCATGGCTAGTTTCGGGTTTTCTAAAACCATCGCCCAACTCTTTCTTATTCAGACACGCCAACTGATATGTTGGATTAACAAGCTAGGGAATAATTGGGGCTTATGTGGACCCCTTCCCTTTAATTTAAGAAAGAGGTCTTCCTAGCTGACTTGAAACTAGATCTTCTTCCGAGTTTCGTTCTCTATGGCTTGTGAATTGTTGTACTGCCTGTTTCACTCTCTTCTAAGGGATCTCCTCCTATGGAGGTATGTAAAGTGGGTTCTATCGCATTTTCCATCTTAGGGCGAGCAATATAAGCAATTCTGGTATCAACAGATACATTGTTTGGGAAAGAAAGTGAAAACAATAGATCCAATTCTGGGTTTTGGGGATGGATTTCTCACAACCCTGAGGTGCTTGCTAATCTCTCGGACGAGTCGATGTCAATAGAAATTCTGATGAAACATCTTAAACATCTTTAGTGCCTTTTGCCTTTGAGCTCAATCGATCAGAAGAAAGGGAATATAACCTGCCCCTCATTGTCCTTCAATCATGGTGCAATGAATATCGTAGATAGAGTGATTTCGATCTCATATAGCTAGCTTTCCTTTCAAAGTGAAACGATTTTCCTTTTACGTTGAGATATTTGAATTGGATTTTCTTTCACCACTACTATCGTAACGCACAGAAAACACTGACGTTTCCGCTCGCTTTCAACCACTGCCACTTTACCTGAGCACTGTGACGCAGTCGGTCAAGTATTGAGTTTCTGCTAGTATATCAAGGACTTATGAGAATTGAAAAGAAAAAAACGAAAAAAGGAATTCTCATAGTTCATTGAATTAAGGGAGGGCCATTCGTGGGGGGTTCGTGGAAGAGTTGGGTTCGATTCCCTTTATACGCGATGTGGCGAAAAAGACTGATTCAACGAAATATGCCATGCCAGCATTAAGATTTAAAACGTGTCGTCTACTTCCAGGAAATGTTCGGAACAGAGAACTTTCTCTAATCCAACGCCGTATTCTCCGAAGATTGAGGAACAAGAGGAGATCCATTAAAAGAAATCTTTCTCGGAGAGAAAATCGAAACAGTAACATCAAATCACAAACTACACGAAAGTTGTCTCTTTATTATGGGGATTTACCCATAAGGGAGATG
The DNA here is from genome assembly GCF_018294505.1 of Triticum aestivum. Classification (NCBI taxonomy): domain Eukaryota; kingdom Viridiplantae; phylum Streptophyta; class Magnoliopsida; order Poales; family Poaceae; genus Triticum; species Triticum aestivum. Next base: position 604,997,538 of record NC_057810.1, on the reverse strand, counting down.
CACAGAGGAAGAGAACTAACTTCATATATCCCTTTTTTACTCAATCAAGAAACAAGATCGGACGTGATTCCGGTTCGTCTCCATTTTAGTGACACTCTTCCTCAAGCAAGGCAGCCGATAAGTCATCGAAGGGTTTGTTTGAATAATGGACTGGTAACCATTACTCATTTGAAAGTTTCCCACGGTGATCTAATATCTTTTAAAGAAAATGACGCGAGAACCCGCGGTTTTGAAATAAGGAGATCTTTCTATATCGACATATCAGTTGGAAAAATCATAGGCAAATTCCTATCGGCCATATCAGTTGGAAAAAGAAGAGGCAAATTCCTACCGGCCAGAATCTGGAGAAGAACAAAAAAAGAATGGTTCCGCTTACTCACAACTCAGAGGGGATGCCGCTTACTACTCAAATCCAAGGAATTGCAAAACTTGCGTTCTTATATGCAAGAAGAAGACTTTGAAAGAACAAAGAAGTTTGGATCCGCAAAAGTATGCTTAGGCAGTTCCTTCGCTGAGCACAACAGAATGAAGAGGAATTTGTTTCATTTCAAATACTTCTTCTTATTGAAAAGAGGGAAGGAGAAAAACCGAAATCTTCCTACTCGAACAATAAGTCCTTTTGTAGAAAAGTCTTCTTTATATAGTAATTCGACCTATTGCTCCGGATCCCCGTTTACTAGGAAGATAAGAATCAAAAGGATCGAACTACCTACTCATTATTCGGAGGTGAATCATAGAACACTAAAAGCTGTGGTATCTTATGGACGTAACATAGGTCACATCCCTCACGACATAAGATTGAAAGATCCAAACCTTCCTCTTCGGAGCGGAAACAGACGTGGCCAAAACATATAAAAAAAGATCGGCCTAGTCGCTCATAGGGACATATCTATCCGGATAGAGGATAGTCTAGATCAATTTTGAGAAAAATCTCTCTCTATATAGATAGGTATCTCTGTGGATAGAGATAAAGATAGGGATCCCTATAAATCGAAATATATGGAAAAAGTGCACTTTTTGACTACTACTACTATTTCTTAGACTTTTTCAAGGAAACATCGTTTTTTCGATTTTGACTGAATTGGTCGGAGCGTAGACGAGCAAGCAGAGCCCAGGAAAGAGGTCAGATCGTCATAGAGCAGTCGACTATAAGTATAAGACTGCTGGCCTGAGAGAAGGCAGTCTCTCTCGGGAAACATGGCCCAATTTCTCTTCTTTCTTTTCACACGGGCAACAATTGGGAATAAAACAGACCATGAACATGAGTTTAAAATGTAAAAAAAAGGGAAGAGTGCATTCTCCACTTTCTTATCTCGAAAATGCGTAATATAGTGATGTCATGTGTCTGTTTCTCTGAAAAGGTGGGTCGGCCCTTAGGGCAAACAGTAGTGCCAGGTTCCATTGTGGAACGGTCGTTTGCCGGTGACCTTTGTCCGCTGTAGTACGAGTGACTGGCGCATCGCATCCAATCTCTCATGTCAATGAGTCAGTTAGAAAACAGCTCCAAATGAATCAGTGATTTCCCCTTTATTTCCCTCGGAGCGCAAGGGGAAACAAGATTGAGAATGAATTAAAACACACCAAATGTTTCATTTTGCCTATTATCAGTGGTCAGCTCTGATACAAACCAGGGGAAAAAGAACCTGGAACGCCTTCTTTAAGGCGCTACTATTTCTAGCGGCATAGGTGCTTTATCACAATACGAAAGATGTACATACGAGGACTACGATTCCTATTTAGAGATATTCCTATGAGCGATAGACGTAGTAAGGAAATTACGTACGCCAATAACAAATACGAATACGAATTACGCCTACGAGCCTACGCAATGGCATGTTTCGGCGTATAAAGCTAAGAACGAGAATAGCCTACTGCCTCCACTCGGAAAAGGCAAAGCTATCCAGTATAGGATATCGATGAACGGAGGACAAGGAAAGCAGGCAAGGTGAACCTCCTTTGCCAAAGCCCTTTTGAAATACCTTCTTTTTGAACCTTTAGAAAATACCTGCTAGCTATCCCTAGTTTTGTTTAACCAGCTTTCCCCCAAAAAGGGGAGATCCGCTGCTTACTGCTCACGGAAACATCCGACCTTATGGTCAAGTCGTCCGCCTATCTTTCTGATCTCATTCGTTTTCCGATCGCATAAAAAGTCATGAGATCAAAAAAGAAATGTGAGAATGTAGTTACAGATGTAAAAAAAGTAAATATCTCGTTCTCTTGGTCCATAGATGGGGCGTCCTATCCGATGGATGAATGAGGAGCCTCTGTCGAGTAGTGAAATGATAGGATTCTGCTTTTCGGTTAAACCGAAACACAAGTCGGCGATTCAAGCCAAGAGTGCGGGCACCTTAAGAGCGGTCAAAGCTAGAAGCTATATCATGACTGCTGGAACGAAAGACCCGATGAGTATTTTCGTACCACCTTCCAATCTTCTTAGTCAATTGTGTACTTTTCCACTAGGCGAGACATAAGTTATCGGAATCCGGGGCCTGTTTTTCCCTATTTCCCAAGGGGAATGTCAAATTGTGTGGTTTCACAGTCTTATGAGACAGAAAGTTTTGGAAAATGGAGCTGTCGTTTTCACTACTTTGGTCCCTAGCGATATTGTTGCTTAAAATAACATGGAAAGTGGGTTCAATCACTTTAAAGTGCCCTCTCAAGTGTCATCTCATAATGGTAATCTCCTTATGGTATAGTAATTTGGCTTAGAATAAGAAACCTATCTCTTCCCCCTAATGGCTTTTCACTACCCCTTGCGGGAATGCGTATCGTTGCTGCATCGCCACCGTATTCCTGACTTGCTTTTCCGAACTGCTTGTTTTCTTGGGGCTGCAGTCCAGTTGCTTAGTGGTTTGCTTCTCGGTCTACCCAATCAAGGTTAGACCTCGCTCTATCAACCATTGCTTTAAATAGTATCATGTTATTTCATCTTTCATTGATACCATCATTACAATCGAGGGCCTACAATCCATGGAAATCCCTATTCCGATCACTAGGAAAGAAGAGCAAGTAAGTAATGAATGAATGAATGAATTTAGATGGTATATAAACATCTCCCCATGAAGGGAAGGTGCTATAGTATCTAACTAAGAAAAAAAGTAGGTTGTGAAATGATAGGAAATATGCCATGCAGAAAATCCAGGAAATATTTCCTTGATTTTCGGATGACCCGGCTTATCTTTGCAGTTATCCTTATTTAGCAGAATCTAGTGAGTGTTCCGTTAAAAGGAAAGAGAGCTATTCGTTGTAGGATTGATCCAGACAACCCAACCTAAGTCACCTATTGCGCCTAACCTAAGTATAGTGCCAGTGGTCGGCGAGGAGAAGTTCATTCCTGTAGAGAAGAGAGGGGATCCTATTTCCTTTCCCCCTTTCCCAGTATGGCAACCTTATCTTCCAGCATGAAAGTTGGTATCAGAATGAAACAATCCAATCCAATCCATACTTGTGGAGTGCTCAGTTCAGTTCCTGATTTCTCTCAAGCCTAAACCGGAAAAGGAAACCTATTACCCGAGGTCCCCCCTTTCGGCTATCTCATCTGCTGTTCCTCGACTCTCAGGAAGGTAAGATCATCAATCAATAGTAGGCTGCTGCTCTGTGCAGTTAAAGATGGGATCCAACCTGTTCTGTTTGCTTGTTTCCTATAATCTGTGCTCGATTCCATATTTCTGTATCCTTCGATTCCCGGGACAGATCTGATCTCCTTTATACTGACCTCAAACAACGAGCGAAGTCGAGATGTTGATGAGAAAGGGGCTTTTCTCAAGGCCAAAGAGTGCTCTTTGAAGGCTACTATGCATCCTTACGAATACAAGAGTGGTTTTTTTTGTTTTGGGTATAGCAGGACTTGAACCTGCGACCATTAGGTTAAAAGCCCAATGCTCTACCAACTGAGCTATACACCCGATTTTACAAGAAGGCTTGGTGCAGAAAAGAAAAGAGGGCGGCCTGGCCCCTTTTCTTCTTATCATATCACAAGGGCGCGGCTCTGTATGGTATAGTACTGTGGAGCAAGTCTGGGAGTCCTTTCCACTCATTGAGGATTCTATCTAAAAAAGAAGGTCAACGGGGGAGACTACAGTAGCTCGAACTCAGACTATCTACAAAAAAGGTAAAGTCGTCTTTCCTAGGGTTCGACCGAAAGGAGCTGTGTTCTATGGTTTGACGTTGTGGAGGTCCAGCACTCTTCTAAACGAAGAAAGAGGGGATTCGCGCTACCTCCTACTCCTACAGAAGATCGATTGGCGCGAACTTCCGATCGATTCCTTATTCATTGTTGCCGACCCTTACATCATCATAAAGAGAATCAAGATATCCCAAGAACCCAGCTAGGGATGAATGACTAGCGCTCAAGAACAAGCAAGGGATGAGCGCACGGGAGCGGCGTTGCTTGTTGCTTTATTATCACATTAGAGAAGCGGAACCTCCAAGCTCAGACATCTCGAACTCAGAAACTACCCTTCTATCCCACCGTGCTCCTCCGGCATCGGAAGCAGAACTACCTGACCGAAGGAGATAGACAGGAAGGGAAGACGGTCATACAAAGGCCGAATAAAGCTCTCTTGAAGCTGCATCTGAATAGACCTAGAGTCACTCAGTACATACGAACCCTTGAATAAATAAGAATTGAGAAGTATGAAATGTGGGCATCATAACAAAAAAAGAAAAAGACCAAACCAGTAAGACTAATGTCTACTTATTTATACCTTTGAGAGGTCCACTTAGACTATTATGATTTTCTCTTTAGCTACGTAGGTTATATAAGATTCAATTCAATCTAACAAGCGGACTGGACTACCTTCGGCTACTACAAGATATTTAGAAACCTAAGAAGCTGAGCCTACTTTACGCACTTAAGGCAGCAGCAGATGATGAAGAAATGGGCGGTAGATGATAATGAGAAAGGGCGCCCCTTGGCATTTCCTGTGGGGGAGTCTGATTGATCCAATCACGACGAATGATGTCAACCCCCTCTTTTGCGCCTAACTTGACTCTGATTCTCCCACTATGAGAGCTGATCCAGGGGCTAGTTCGGCTACAGAATGGAATTTACGAAAGCCCCCCGTCTTTCTGACTCAATGTATTGCCCTTTGGGACCAGGATCTGACGAGGAAGTGAGAGAGGGGACACCAAACATAGGTGCGTACCATTGCCCCAATCCAATGGACTATGTCATACAGGGAGGAACCCTTGGAGGTTGGGACAGAAAGAAAGCAGGTTTTGCTTCTGCTTCCTTCGAGCAACCAAACTCTTTCGTCAGGTGTGGGTCAAGTTCCCTCATTATTGCTTGACTTCCCCTTTGGGGCACGAAAAGATGGACTAGGACTTAAGTAAGGGAGAGGACAACCCCTGTTTCTGGCTTACCTTCAACGAGTGAGTGCTATTCCCATTCCTTACTTTGATCCGACCCTGTTCCCCGACCAGTTTGCTTGCTCACTAGAAGAGTCAAGCGAGAGCAGCTAGTTTAGAAGGAAAAGGACACCTGGGGCTATTCTGCCTCACTTGTCGGAGACTGAACTACCGCTCGCTTACTTGCTGATCAAGGAGGTCATTTCCACTTACTCTAAGCATAGAAGGAAGAAGATTGAAAAACTAACAAACAAATTGTCTTCAGCCCTACTTACTTATAGGCTGACTTGGCCCAGGAAACAAGGTTCTATTAGGCTTGCAGGGCTTAAAAAAGAATGAGCTAGATCGCAGGTATTTGGATACGAGGTAGTAGCGGGGTCTAGTCGAAGCGGTGCGCAAAGTGTACAAAGGCGAGTCTCACGGGCAGCGGCACGTGAGGGGTCTCCCGAACTTCATGGAAGACGCAGTTAGGGAGTTGGAAGATGCACTTTGGACTCCTGCACCAGTAAGAATGGAACTGGAATAAAAAGTCGGGGTAGCTAGTCACTCCGTTACTGAGGAAAGAGAGGATGGCATTTCCATAAGTAGACTCTCCTTCTTACTGAATCCTTATCCTGCCCTCTCTACTCGGGAACAATTCATTCTTAACTCGTACATAAGTTCCGGGCGTCGACAAGAGAGTTAGCGATCTACAGCTGGTTCGGTGGACTGGTGGTGACACGGGCGGGCCCTCTACTTTATTTGCCGAATCCAATCGATCATGGGCGGCCCTCTTCGTTCACAGTCTTTCTTTCCTTTCGAATCCAATTGTTCCAATCTGACCAAATAGCAATTCATTGAAATCATTCGGGTCACCTCTTTTTTAAGCACTTGACCAAGCCTATTTCTATAGAAAAGGACAGGAATCTATTGACTTTGAGTCTGTCTCCTACTACGAAATTGGAACTGAACACAGGATGGCAATAGTGAGAAAAAAAATCCCCTCGTACTACGTCATTATTTATTCGATTTTCCCTGGTAAGTGCTCCAGATGCAGTTGCTTTAGTTGACGTAGTGAGTGGAACCTAATTATATGTTTCCTTGAATACCAGAGTTGCCTTTTGTAGATGAGAAAGCCAACAATTTTGCAAGGAGTTGATAATTGCACTTGAAGTAGTAAGTTTAAAGACAGTTGAAACTTAATGGCACCGTTTAACCAAGCACTCTTGTAGCTTCGGAAACTCCGTGTTCAGATCGGTGAGGCAAGAGACGAATTCATCGTTAGTTACCTCCACGATATCCAAAATACCCTCAAGACCATGAAGACAGATAATGAGAGTCAGGTTCAAACAATTCAAGGATTGTAAATACCATAACAGCAAAGTAGAATGCACCAAATTTTTCCTATTACCGGCTCCAGGAAGAGCACACCAAATGAAAGAAACTATTACTCAAAAAGCGAATCACATCTCGATCCACAAACTGCCAAAAGCCTTTGTTATTCCATTCCCAGTGGAACGTCAACCTGTTTAACAACAATTTTCTAAGAAACTTGCTGAATTCTAAATGAAACAACCTTATTTTCAAGTGACAGGCAATATCCATTTCAACCAATTATTCAAGATCAAAGGGCTAACTGCACAGCTAATTGAATTCCTTTTCGAGGATGAGTTCATCTTGAAACCGCATTTGCTTCCTAATTAAACTGAGAAAAAATAAGAATATTAAAAGAAAGACTCCACAGAACATGAATGAATTCAGGTACATCACATCAGGCTGATATGTGCCGGTATCATACCTGTTTCAAGATTCTGGCTAAGCCCTTCTTGTTGCCACATATCCAGTTTCTTCTAAGGTTTCTGGAATTGCTCAAGTTCCTGCTCAACGCTTCTTGTCTAGCTCCAGTCTAGCACTTGTACCAGTCGCCTACCAGATCACGGCTTTGCTCCAATTCTACTCTCCAATTATGCAATCCTCTCCAAAATTGGGGCTTTTCTTCACTTCAGCACTTCCCCTCGCAGTGGATTCCACTAGGTTCTTAACCTCTTCCCAATTCTTAAACTGAAACCTGCGATGTCTAATCCAACTCGGCACCTAACCAGCTTGTCAGCATCGTAAGTTTGCCTCAACATTCCCCCTAGAAATACAAAAATAATGTAAATCTACTTTCATTTATTTATTAGGGTAGGGATGAGACTTTCTTTTTCTTTTTCTATTTTCTAGAATAAGTATGCTCTGGAGTAAAAGGATTCGGACCTTTGCATGCCGGTACCAAAAACCGATGCCTTACCACTTGGCTATACTCCAAACGGGGGGAAGGCTCGATGAAAACGAGCTGGGATATAGATTTTTCAGAAGGAAGAGTTAGTTACCCTCGGTCTTCCTTCTTTCCCGGGAATCAAGGAAGTAGTAGCGGGACAGTCCTTTATTTCCCCCTTTAGACCAACTACAACAAGCTCGCTCCTTAGGTTAGCTCTCTGCTCTACCTATTTGTTTGCAATGCCTTGCTTATCAAAATAGGCCTTTCTGTAACCTGACCTTACGCTGAAAAACTGCACTTGTTGGCTCTGCGTCCACTAAAACTTATGAAAAAGAAATGTTATTCTATCGATATCTTCAAGAGTTCCCTAACCCCCTGACTAAGAGTGCTATGATGGGCTATTGAAGTTCGTCCCCGCGGCACGGTGGGGCAGTGCAAATCCTTTCATTAATGAAGTTCCGCCCTGACACTCCCATTATTGGCTTCCTTCCCTGGGGACCGCTCGGGCGAAGGCAGAGCATGGAATGATCGTAGGGGCATCCTTCCTAGGTGGAAAAGACGTGTGTGACTAAAACCAGGAGGATAAATCCATTTTCAAATGGCGACAGAAAGAAAGGAATCACGAAATAGAAGAAAAAGTGCACTGTGCTGGCAAATGTGGAGAATAGCCATCCATCTTTCATCAATGAAATTGTTCCGTATGGGTAGCAAATACACATATCAGAAGAGCCAACCGAAAGCACTTGCTTCAAAGAAGCAGCAGTTACCAAGAAATTCCTGTTTCAAGTCAGTATATCTCGATAGAACCAATTCCAATCCAGGTAGTGTGAACAGAGGATGTGGAAGTTCTGTTTCCTTGCCTTGTCAAGCATTTCATCTGACACTCTATCTATACTATAGCTAGATCAATTCCTATTCTTTCTTCCAGGCGACTTTACTCCAAAGAATTTTGCCTTCTTATCTTGACTCGATCTCACGAAATTTGATTGATTGGCACACCGCGCATCTGGCATTCGCTTATCCTATCTATCTCTTCCAACTAAGCTGATCACTGGAAAATATGAAATCCTGCAAGCAATCATTCCAGAGCCAACTACGAAGATACCTGGTCTTCCACTCTGTTCACTGGAGGAAAGACAAGAAAGTAAACAATTCTTCAAAGGAATTGGCTCTACCGGAACAGAGGAATTGGCTCGCTCCTTCGCTCGCTGGGTAAGCATAGAATGCACACCAGTCTGGTATCAAAGCGTATCTACTTGAAAAGGAGACTACTTGAACAGATGAAATGGAAGGAAGAAATGAAAGTTCGATCTACCAACGTAGAGTCCGCCCCTCCCAGGAAGAAGAAATTTGCTACTTTGGCTCATCAGTTGGTAAGTCTGTCTATGAAGTTCAGTGCCCAGAAAAGAGAAAAAAAAGACCAAAACAAGCTGTTTCAAGCTCTACAAGTCCTATATATATAGTGTTCCACTAGATAGCCGTGTTAAACTAGTCCAGTCTTGCCGAGTGGCCTTATCTTCTGGTTACCTGGTCCGGTACTTCTACTTCGAGAGTGAGTTAGTAAACAGGATCAACTTTATGATCCATTTTGAGAAATTGCAATCACAGAATCAGAACGAGTGGGTCTAGAGTCCATCCTCACACAGTTGAAATGATGCTTCTCCCTTCTCCTTTCCAAAAGAAAGTGGATCTCATAGCCTCTGACAATTCGAAAAGTAGGTCTCAGTCTCATTTTCAGATGCCATTTTCCACCGGAAAGAGAATCCCATATTCTTTAAGCCAAGCCGCCAATCCTAGGGTCAATGCGGAACAGGAAACCATTGCTATTTGAGCAGTTAGAGAATCGAAATTCCACTCATTTAGAAATCGATCGGCGAATGCCAGAGGAAGGATAAGGGGAGCCTACACCAACGTAGTCTTAGCCCTAGAACACATGGAGCTTGGAGCACTGATAATAAGTCTGTCTGATTTTCAAGGAGTTTATGAACAATCACCACATCCATATTGAGGAGAAAGCTCACTCAGGCTACTGAACTTGTAAATACAGTTGCGCTCATGATAGGGATTCCGTTTATGGCGTGAGGTGAAGTTAGAAGCATACCTGGATATATACTCATAGTGGCTTCCATACCTATCTCCGGTAGAACTAACAAAATAGAAACCTATGACTAGTAGACTCATACGAAAACTTGAAAGATCTATTTCATTAGAAGAGAAAGTTCACTAATCTATGGCCTAGAAAGCCAAAAGAAATGATCAGTCCAATGACAGAAGGACAGAAGCGCGTTCCCTTCGTCCTCAATGTGTGTCCACAGCTTACTCGAGTGCTTGAGATATTCATTTGGTTTAAGGCACCTTCATCGTAGGAAGGAAAAAACCCGGAGCCCCGGGCGGATCATTCCCTCTAACAAGCTAAACAAGAGTCCAGGAGCGAGAGAGGAAAATCCAAAGTGCAAATAACATAATATGAAAAAAGAAAAAAGTTCTATTGAGTTGTTGAAAAAAAGGCACTTTAGAAGCGAAAGTAGGCTATTCTCGTAAAGGAATATCGTAACGGGCGACTAGGTAATATAGAAGGCCGACCCACCCGAATCTCTTGGTGGCCTTTCCCTCGGCTTCCATCACAGAAGATGTCAGCAATAGCAATCCTTCAGTCAATAGAATCAGTAACTATACTACTTAAATAGTGAAATACCAACCAACACATAAAGCAATAACCAGATAGATAGAATGATAACAGGTAATACGAAGATATCAGCACAGCCGGAGTCACGAGGCTCGATAATGACCAATGGGTTAGGATCTGAGGAAGCTTAGTTTGGATGATGGAATATTCGCTGTTCTGATTGTTGAGATACTGCAAATCCACTTATCCAACAATTTCAGTCCATTTTCCTACTTTTTCTGCAAGGGGGGGAAAGCATTATTATATCCTTAATATGACTCTCTGTCACACGGATGCTGCTGGGCTGCTACAAAACCCCTATAGTCAAAAAAAGATTGAAATAGGGATAAAACGTAGGATAACCCAGATCACTCGGACTAGCTGAACTCTCCAGAACAAACACAACCTAGGTGGTTTGACTAACGTTTTGGCACATTAGACTAACCTAAGACAACTCCTGGCTACATTCAGTCCTATCGAGATACAAGCTGTTACCAACCTGATACAACGCAAGTCACAAGCTTGACACAGCAAGAATGGCTGCAACTGACAACTCCTGCATCTGAGATTGACAACTCTAGTAACAGAGAATGACAACTCCTGCAACAGATATTGACAGAGCATGACACTCTCAACTGAGCTCAATCCAGCTGTGAACAATAAACAACACTGAAAGTAAACAACACGGTTATCACAAAACTTGGATTCCGGATTACAACACTATAGGCAATGAACCACCACTAACGGCCCATAACGTTAGCTGATAGCCGCTGACCGTGGAGTACTTGCCGATCCATCAGCAAGGACTGTATCATTTAGCGAGCTAAAAACTTAAGGAACATGTATGTGAGAGTTCCACTTTAGCTCCCTCAACACCAGGCGGGACGAGCAGCCCTATACCACGTGTAGCCACACTCTAGTGTCCTTTTCTACTTAGTTGGACAGATCACTTCAGAAAATCGTATAAAAATCAAGCAAGAAAACGGATGCGCTAACGCGCAACGGCTTTCGCGCTAGTTGCTCAAAAAATCGTATAAAAATCAAGCAAGAAAACGGATGCGCTAACGCGCAACGGCTTTCGCGCTAGTTGCTCAATCCGTTGCTTGCTTCTCTTCTGTCTTGGAAAAGTGAGGATTTCCTATCTGATCCAAGGGAAGGAAGAGAGGTGGAAAGTGTTGCTGTGTCAAATCGAGATTGTGTGGGTGTCCGCTCATGTTCGACGCTATCGAAAATCATGCATTGGATGGATGCCCGGGCATTGAGAAGGAAGGACGCTTTCAGAGGCGAAAGGCCATGGGGAGAGATTTTTCTGTGATCCATGGATCTCCGATCGGGAAACCGTATCCAAGCTCCGTGGCTAGTCTGCGCTCTTTGGACTTTTCAAACTTAGCGAACTGAAACATCTGAGTAGCTAAAGGAAGGAAAATCAACCGAGACCCCGTTAGTAGCGGCGAGCGAGAGCGGAACAAGGGTTTTCATCAAAAGAAATCCGAAGCGGTTTCATTCAATTTGTTGTGGATTGGATGATGGAAAAACCAGCAAGCAGCAAGCGTAGTTAGAAAAGTTGCCGTAGCGCGCCCTACGGAGTTGTACAAAGTCAGCAACCGTTTTGGGGTGCAAGCATAGGCAACACAGGACTGATGACGGGGTGGGATTTGGAATTTGAATTGGAAGGTTTGACAGCCAAGGAGCGGCAAATAAGTCACGCTTCGACATAGCTGAAGCTCTAGGTGAATAATCTCTTTCTTAAAAATCAAAACGAAAATCAAAATGACAAATCTGGTTCGATGGCTCTTCGGTGGGAACCTACTAACTGGGGTTTTTTGGGGGGTTATTCTAATAGTTCTAGTAGCAACCGCTTTAGTATTTTTGGTTTCCGTTTCTTTCTCTAGCTCTTGGATAGCACCAGAACAACTTTTCGAATGGCTTCTCTCGCTTTCACAGTATGTTTATCACATTCTTAGGGCCATTTTGGAAGAAACCTGGAATGGACGTGACCGCTGTGCGACCATGGGAGGGACGGAACTGGAAAGTCCTGCCCGTTCGGGGGATAAAACGTACAAAGCCCCACACGTGAATCTAATGCTATCATCATCTAGTGATAGCGTTAACCAAGGGGGTGGGAGCAATGAAACTCCTTTAACTATTGACTTGAACCGACCGGCTCAGGATCAGGAAGATATTCGGCAATATGCCGAATCAATCAAGGACTTTAGAATTGACGAGCAATTTGAGAGTTTCAAAAACAATCAATTCACTAAACCGCTCTATGATAAATTATGTGCCTACGTGGGAGATGCGGAGGCTGTAAAAACACATGCATACGAGAAATCTCGGAGAACTTTCATTCAACAGACGCTGGGTTAATTGATTTCGTCAAGCAGACGGATGACAGTGAAGGGCAAAGAAGAGTGATATTTGATCTTATCAACCTTCATTTTAAGGATGAGCTAGAGAAACTCCCACCCGAACTCCAACAAAATGAAAATCAAGAGGACGACGGGGAGGGATAATGAAACAAACTACTAGCAACCCGCAGAAATAACGCTCATATCTAGTTCTAGTTAGATGGTCATTTTACACAATGAATTTACAAGCTAATGAAAATGGGAATCGAAATTATGATTCTAGGAGGACGACAGATCATGATCTACTAAAAGGAGACATTGTTGGTGGTTCGAATCCACCTCGTGAGAAAGACTGAGCTGAGCTATTTCTTACTTTTCTAGCTTGAATGAGACAAAGCCGAGGGTTCGGTCATACAAAGGAGCAATTCTCTTGTGCAAAGGCTAGTTTCGAGTGAATTAACGCACCCACATTTAATAAGTGCTTTGCAAGCGATATGAAGTAAGATTCCTCTTCCCCCTACGCATGAGTGAAAAGCTAGGCTAGTTTTGAAAGAAATGAAACAGAGAAATGTTGGGCGCCAAAGCCCACAGCAAATAGGAATGCAGATGGAAATAAAGTATCTTTGGGAAAACGAGATCCACATTCTAGGAACGGTCATGCAAATGAGAAAAAGGCATAGGTTTCTTACTCCACTGAGCACACTACATTAGGGAAAAGCAGTTTAGCATCAATAAATAATTAGGATAGGATGGACCTTTTCACAAAGAAAGTAGAAGCAAAAACAGTATCAATTTCTACTCCGCATTCGCATGAACCTTTGGTGGTATCCTTCAAATCTTCTTCCTAGCTCTGACCGGGTTGCGTAAAGACCCCTAGAGACACCTCCTCATGCAGGCAGCTAGTGTTTCTTCTTCTTTTTAAACAATAGAGATTATCACGCCCAAGACATAAAAAATAGAGAGTTGAAATGCCAGTTTTGAAAGAATTGGCACTAAGTAAGAGGTGATCTGCTTTTGGCCTTGTATCGGGCAGCGGGACGTTATGAAGGGCAGCTAAAACATGACTCTTGCGATGCTGAATCATCGATTGATAGAGGTGCTGAGAGGGCTGTGACTGCAGTAGCCTCACTTCACTTTTTGCCACCATCACTAGTACGTGGGGTCCCGAAAACCAAACAAAGAATAAAATGCACGCACGAGTTGGTGGATTGGGTTAAGCATCTAACTAACTAGATTCCTTACTCCCAGCGATGACCTATAATAGAATATGAAAAGCAATGTTTCCCTTAATCTCCTCCCATCTGGATAGATAAATCAAGGTCATGCGTAGCTCGTATAAAAAACTAGAAATGAATTATTGCCCTCTGGCGAAAGGAAAAGATTGTTGGTACGAAAGCCGCTATTACACCACTTGAGGGCTGAACCAACCTCATGCTCCATCAGATACAAGAAACAGCCCAACTCTGAGCTTATCGATCTGAAATGCACTTTTCAACCAATGCCTTAGCGAGAGAATGGAGGAGTAGACGCCTCTTCTTATAGATGGACTATGTTTTCTCTTTTTATATGATTATTCGAGTTAGGTGGTTGAGATGCTTCTACAGGGTGGTTCTTGATAGGGCAGCTTCTAATACAATCAGTTAAAGACGTAGTGTATCTACTTTAAATCGAATGAAAAGGAATGCACTCCCTTTCTTTGGTCGGGGTTTGCCATTCGATGCCTCAACCAAAGGGATTATTGGAGGTGGTAGTATGAGCCAAGATAGCCGTGAGATACGTTAAGCTGCTAATATGTCCATCTTTGTATCCATACGGAGGGAGAAGGGAAGGCCCATTGATCCTCTTATGAGTCGCTTAACTAAAGCTCGAACGATGTCCCTTCTGGTTCGCCCGAGATTCCTGTAATAATGCTTGATCCATAGTAACATAAGTAGAAATGGGGAGGTCGAAGCTAGCGGTCAAGCTACTCCATTAGACCCGAAGCTTTCTTCTTATCCCTTTTGTCTTCTTACGTAGGATGATTTCATCCGAGTGTGTGTAAGGCGGGTGGCATTCTTTGCCATAAGCTCTAAGCAACCACCTACTTGTAATATGGTATCCTTTCTCTCTTCCTGGGACTTGAGGGGAGGTTAGTACCGCGAATAAAGTAGTACTCGCTACCCAGCCAGTCATCTACTTGACAAGTTTGGAAAGAATCTCTCGGAAAAGAGAGCGCAATCTCTCTTTGCTTGTGCCACCCGGGCGGAAGATATATCTGAGTCGAGCTCGTCGAAGAAGAAACTGCTACTGACATCCAGGGATGAGGGCTCAGATCAGAGTGAACAAACAGTGCGAAAGAGACTGAGAAGGGGAAGCATGCGCCCGAAAGGGGGGCCATTGCTCCATGTATAATATAACTCGGGATGTTTCACTATATTATATCCCCATTGCTAAACGCAATAGGAAGGGAAAGAAACGTTTCTCCTTCTACACATTTATGAAAATAAATGGCTTCCCGTCGCTCACAGCAGCTTCTCTAGTTTAATTATCGCCAAAAACAAAGGAAATCGACTTAGTCGCTCGCTTGTACCTCCATTTCCAATGGCTAATTTACGCATGTTGTACTTCTCCATAGTTTGCTCGAATCGAACTTGTCCGTACCGACATAATCAGTATCTCCCGGACTACCAAGGCAAAAAAACCCAGTAAACTAGTGACTTGAATCATACTTCCTTCCTCTTTGATTGAGGAAACCTAACTACAGGAACTGCTTAAGTCAAGAACAAACAGATGGAGTATTTCTTCCTTTCGAACTATAAAAAGTTAGGCTACAACAAGCGCAAGTCATCCCCTTGCGAAGTGCAAAACAAGGGAAATCTGACTTCATAAAAACAAGTTGAGCTATCGTTCCCTTCATTGACCTACTAACTCGTGATACAGCGCGCGTTTCTTCCTCAGAATCTCATTTCAAAAGGCATGAACCATCCCCTAACTTGGAAGGGGACAGGAACAGAAGACAAGTGTTAGGCAAGCCTTGTTTCCTACTTGCTGACCCTAGAACAACAAGAGGCAACAGGCTTGCTTAACACTCGAACAAGAGGAAATCGCTTCGTCTTTTTGCCCTTGGCGCGCCTTCTACTTCTGTCGGCACAACTACGTATTTTTTAGAATAGTGCTTTGCTCGGTCCTGCTTTGGACCTATGATCCACGGGTGATTAATCAGCATCTACAGCTTTCGCTTTGGGTCGGGAATTTGGAGAGATTGGCTCTATAGAAAGGGAAGCGAGTCTTTGAACTATGTTAGCGCCGAGGGTTCACTAAACCTACTGTCCTTCTGACTTTCGTGTTTCGTAACTCATTAGATTCCTAGCTTTTTAGCGGGGGCTTTGTAAGAGAAATAGCTAGATCTGTAACAATCAAAATAAGTCGGGGTTCAGTTCATTAGAGCAAGGAGAAAGTTCACTAGATAGACAGGTTGGACAATGAGGGCTTTTACTCTCCCTATCTCGAGTAGGATCATTGAAAAGAAAGAAAAGGAATGGTTTCTTCAACTGGCTTGTGCCACAGCTCATAGCTCGAATCGGGATTGGAAAAACGGAAGGAAAGTAAGGCGCTAGAGCCTCTGATGAGGAAGACCTCGGATCTTTCAGAAGGAATAGGCCTACCTGCTTTAGGAGTTCAGGATCACCTCTTGATCATTGCTAGTTGACGACCGTTCCATTGCTCCTCTTATCGCTCTTATTTGCGTATGTTAGCCACCATACTTGCTTAGTCGCTGCCGCAACCTCACCACTTTACCCCTTCCTCTCCCGTTAAGCTTTGCTAGTCTTGATACCCATGGTAATGGGATTGCTGAGTCCTCGTGGCTCACAGATTACTACAACAACAGTTGCAGGTACAGGTTATGCGATGATCATGATGCGAGAGCGATGTTTGCTTGTCTTGGAGTTCTTCTTCTGCTTCTTCTTTGATCAGGGGATAGGTTCGGGAGTATTGCCATAGCTCATATAACGGATACTTTTCGATGGTTGAGGTACATGATTTCCGGAGTTTTCTTGGTTATGTGTTGACGGATGGATACAACTGGATGTAGGGATTGTTAGTTTGGGTGAGATATATTGCTTCCCCTGTATCCCCAACACTAGATTGCATAACCAGAAAGTTTCGGGAGTTTATAGGTGGGAATTCAAGTAGCTCCTAGGATATCT
Source organism: Triticum aestivum (assembly GCF_018294505.1). Classification (NCBI taxonomy): domain Eukaryota; kingdom Viridiplantae; phylum Streptophyta; class Magnoliopsida; order Poales; family Poaceae; genus Triticum; species Triticum aestivum. The sequence goes on along the minus strand of NC_057810.1, from coordinate 604,980,750 downwards.
TTCCGACAGATGCATGATATGGGATTGGGTAAATCTCTATCATATGTATTTGTTCCGGCTTATTCTGCAAGCCAAATCCTTTGTTTTGGTTTTATTTGTGATATTCGAGTTGCTTGGAAGTCAAATGTTGATTCCATACCTTTTCTAAACGGTGTTCTCATATTTCTAAGGGAGTACTAATCCTTCTTGATCACTGAGGTTGTCATTCAAACTCGTTTCCAACTGGTGTGCTTCTCTTCAAGTGGATCCGATCATTTTCAACATCCGCAAGATCAACTCTAAGTTTTATCACTGGTGTTTGTTTCATCCGTCCCCAAGTTGCCTTTGTTTTCTCTCCCTCCCACCCTTTTCTTCAAGGACTCAGATTTCTTAATCAAGTATCCATTTATTCATGTGAAGTCTCTTCACTCTTTTCAATCAATGTTCTGATCCGGTGATTCCTCGTGAAGATGCTCACGAGCTTCAAGTTCATCATTCTTCATTCTCGTATTCTTTTCGGTGGATTTAACTCAAGCTTTCGGTGTTGATCATATCCCTTTCCTCGTTTCAAATGCTATCCCATGCCGGTGCACCTCTCAAACACTCACCTCTTGCTATTCATTTGTTTCAGAGTGCTAAAGATATCTCAGAAGAATCATGTTTCCATTCTTAATCTGTTCGAGTTACCTCAAGTTTTTTCTCTCATTCAAGCTATTTTATTCTACCGGTGCAATCTCAATTTCAAGCAATCCTTCAACAATGTTTCTTTTTAGTGGGCCCTAACCCACAGGTCTTTTCCCAGGATCTTACCTGACTCTTCTAATTTTCCCGGAGCCTCTAAAATTCTTTTCAAAGTTTGACGTAAGAATGGGTTATCATCAGTCATATGTCTTTCTCCAAGATCTTTCAAATTCTTTTCATCATTGGTTCAACCTTTCCAATTTTGATTCCGGAGTGCCTCAATGATTGTCATGGTGGTTCTCATCATCATTCTCAACATGTCAAGACTGAAGAAGAGTTTCTCTTAAATCTTGCTCCATTCTCTTCAAGATTCATGGTTCTAGCTTGATGCCGTCCTCTCATAATTGTTTTCGATTTGTGAGAATTTTTTTTCATCCATCTGGAGCAATTCAGGAGTCTTTTCAGTTTGATTCTCTGGAGCCCATCACCTCATAATTATTCATTCCAGCTTTCAGCCCTCTTCTCCAAATCTTATCGGTGCATCATTCAAATATCCTCAAACAGGTTGAAAGGATTGATATGGTTGACTAGAGGGGGGGTGAATAGGCAACTAACAATTTTTAAGCTTTTCTTTAACAATGTAAACCTTCAGACAAAATAGGTTGTTTAGATATGCAACTAAGTGGACAACCTATATGATGCAAAGACAACTAACACACAAGCAAGCAATAGATACAACACAAGTAAGCTTGCAAAAGTAAAGGCACGAAATAACCAAGAGTGGAGCCGGTGGAGACGAGGATGTGTTACTGAAGTTCCTTGTTTTTAAGGGGAAGTACATCTCCGTTAGAGCGGTGTGGAGGCACAATGCTCCCCAAGAAGCCACTAGGGCCACTGTAATCTCCTCACGGCCTCACACAATGCGAGATGTCGTGATTCCACTATTGGTGCCCTTGAAGGCAGTGACCGAACCTTTACAAACAAGGTTGGGGCAATCTCCACAACACTTGGAGGCTCCCAACAACACCACGAAGCTTCACCACAATGGAGTATGGCTTCGAGGTGACCTCAACCATCTAGGGTGCTCAAACACCCAAGAGTAACAAGATCCGCTAGGGATTAGTGGGGAGAATCAAATATCTCTTGGTGGAAGTGTAGATCGGGGCCTTGTCACCCAATCCCGAGAAAATCAACAAGTTTGATTGGCTAGGGAGAGAGATCGGCCGAAAATGGAGCTTGGAGCAACAATGGAGTTTAGGGTTAGAAGAGGTGAGTCTTCTTGGAGAAGAAGACCCCCTTTTATAGTGGGGGACAATTCCAACCGTTGCCCACCACTCAGCCCGCGGCCCACGGAACTACCGCTCCACAGGCGCGGTACTACCGCACTGGCATGCGGTACTACCGTGGTGGACCGCTGTCGGTGTCAAAACCGGCGGATCTCGGGTAGGGGGTCCCGAACTGTGCGTCTAGGCGGATGGTAACATGAGACAAGGGGCACAATGTTTTTACCCAGGTTCGGGCCCTCTCGATGGAGGTAAAACCCTACTCCTGGTTGATTAATATTGATGATATGGGTAGTACAAGAGTTGATCTACCACGAGATCACAGAGGCTAAACCCTAGAAGGTAGCCTGTGGTATGATTGTTGTTCGTCCTACGGACTAAAACTCTCCAGTTTATATAGACACCGGAGAGGGATAGGGTTACACAGAGTCGGTTACAATGGGAGGAGATCTTCATATCGCATCGCCAAGCTTGCCTTCCACGCCAAGGATAGTCCTATCCGGACATGGGACGAAGTCTTCAATCTTGAATCTTCATAGTCCGAGAGGCCGGCCAAAGGTCATAGTCCGGCCATCCGGACACCCCCTAATCTAGGACTCCCTCAGTAGCCCCTGAACCAGGCTTCAATGACGACGAGTCCGGCACGCAAATTGTCTTCAGCATTGCAAGGCGGTTTCCTCCTCCGAATATTCATAGAAGATGTTTGAACACAAGGATAGTGTCCGGCTCTGCAAAATAAGTTCCACATACCACCGTAGAGAGAATAATATTTACACAAATCTAATCTGCTGACGTATTCCATAGTGTGACATCACGCTACGGCCAAGTCTTTATTCGAATCATTTTACTATTCCACCTCAACGCGTTTAGCGAGGCGGTTTCCTTGGTACGTCTTGTCAAAGTAGAGATCGTGTCCCCTTATTCTGGGATTCTCATCAATACGGGCGTGGGTAACCCAACCGCGCCATTAACCGCGGCGCTTGGGAGATAAGCGAGTTTTATTATGCTGGTGGTTGCTCATAGTTTCGGCCGCCCATATAAGGGGATAAGGATCTGCCCTTTCCATCTACGCCTTCTTCCTCCTTTGCTTATCCATTCCCGCGCACTCGAGCTCTAGCGCCCAAGTCCACACTTCCCACCTCAACCTTCTCCAATCATGTCCGGAGCGGGAGGTAGATGGATGGCCTCCACCGTCACGGAGGGGCACATCAAAAAGTTGAGGAAGGCCGGATACTTGTCTAACGACATCGCGCACCGGCTTCCAGATGAGGGGCAACTCATCCCCACCCCTAGGCCCCATGAGAGGGTGGTGTTCCTTACCCATTTCCTCCGCGGACTAGGATTCCCACTTCACCCATTTTTCAAGGGGCTCATGTTCTACTATAGCCTGGATTTCCATGATCTGGCCCCGAACTTCATCCTCAACATCTCGGCGTTTATCGTCGTGTGCGAGGCCTTCCTCCACATCAAGCCTCACTTCGGCCTATGGCTGAAGATCTTCAGCGTCAAGCCGAAGGTCGTGAGCGGCCGGCAAGAGGAGTGCGGAGGCGCCATGGTGGGCAAGATGCCCAATGTCACATGGCTTGAGGGCTCCTTCGTAGAAACCATCAAAGGGTGGCAATCGGGGTGGTTCTACATCACCGAGCCGCGTGACCCTGAGTGGGCAGCGGCCCCCGAATTCCAATCTGGCATCCCCACCCGGCTCACATCCTGGAAAGAGATGGGCCTGTTGTGGGGTAATCCGGAAGAGGTGGCCGGACTCCAAACCTACGTCCAAGACCTGGTGAACAAGAAGGTTAAACTTGTCAATGTAATCCAGGCCATGCTTTTCCGCCGTATCCTCCCGTGTTAACAACGGGCTTTCAACTTGTGGGAGTTCGAACCGGCTCAGCACCAGACTTTGTCCAGGCTCTTCGACACAAAGCACGAGGACGCCTGGAAGCTGCTATTCAAGAGTTCCGAGGTCTTCCTCCCGTCACCGAAGATCGCGGATTCTGCGCCAAGCGCCAAGCCACCGAAGTAAGCTTGTTTTATCCTTTACAGGATACTCGATTTTCATAGTTTGACTCTATGCAGGATCTAAACTCCTGCTCCTTTAACAGGACTGGAAGGGGACGTCCGAATAGTTTGACTATCCGGCCCCTTTGCCCGAAGGCCCAACAGATGCATGCTTGACGAAGCTGCTCGTTCTGGCACCTCACGTGGTGCCGGAGAAGAAGGCCAAGAAGAAGGCCACGGGGACTCGAAAGAGTTCCCGATGCCTGGTGGTGTCGGATTCATCGCCCGATGACCCCGAAGCGCCCTCCGCCTCCGAAGACGAGGAGGAGGAAGAAGAAGCCTCTACCCCTTCAGCGGGGGGAGGAAAGGAAAGGAAGGTCGCCCCAACTGGGGAGGCCGGAGGGTCCAAGAAGGGGAGAACCCTTCTACCGGACTACGCCTCCGACGCCGAAGATGGCGGAGAGGAATGGCCATCCAGGGTCAAGCCCCTGGCAAAATCGTAAGTATCCGGATACCAGAATAACTTATGGCGTTCCCCTATTGTACAGTACCATCTGATGCTGAATTCAATTATGCAGCCCACCCAAGGCTCAGCTCGGCAATTCGTCGAGCGGCTCCCTGGATTCTCCGGACGTGAATAGCGCTTCACTCCCGACGGCCTCCTCCCCTCGCCCTTCGGACGATGCCGAGGTGGAGTCCCAAAAGGGAATAAACCAGGAGGAGGTGGTCCTGGAGGCGCCGCAAGGCGACCTCCCGGACTCCAGGCCCAAAGGGGATGAAGCCCTAGAGGGTTCTAAGTCCGGCCCTGGGCCGGACACCGCTCCGGAACCTTAAGTGGTTCCGGAGTCCGGCAGGCGGCCCCTTCGCAAGAAGGGCAAGCCTATGACACCGGCGGCCTTCGTCCAACCGGAGGCGTCGGAAAATTTGCTAGAGGTGCTTAACGGCGCCTCCATCGACGAGGAGCACCACACTGTTATGAGTGCGGTGATTCAGAAGGTTCAGTCCGCCAAGAGCGGGCTGACAGAAGCCTGTACCAGCCTTCTAACAGGCTTTGAGGTATGTATTTAAAACATATAAAAATGTTACCGCATAGACAGTAGCCCCAGATGCTCAGTTTGGTGTTCGGAAGGAAAAGCCGGACTGAGGATCTGAAAAAAAGATATACACATGAGTCTAACATAAGTATGTCAATATGGGAATGCAGGCTGCGTTGCTGACCTCTGCCGCACTGACTGCGGAGGTCGATGCATTGAAGCAGAGCCTCGAGCGTTCCGAGAACGAGCTCGGCCGTACCAAGAAGCAGCTCGAGCACAAGGAAGGTATGTAATACCTTATGTAATTATATAAAAAAAATACCTGGTTGCAAATAATGACAGGACCAACGTGAATGTTGCAGGGCCCACATCCGAGGTGGTGACCCTAAAGGAAGCACTATCCAAGGCCAAAGACAATGCGGACGTCGAGCGCACTGAGCGAGAAAATCAGGAGGTGCGGGTGGCGGAGGTGCGGCAAGAGCTCGATGCTCTCGTGAAGAAACATGAGAGTTTAGAGCTTGACTCGAAGACTCGAGAGTCCGAGCTTGCCTCGGCACGAAAGCGCCAAATCTGCAAAGGCCGAAGCCCAAAAAGCCCTCCGGGAAATTGAGGCGACGAAAAGGATTGCGGCGGGTAAGGCATTCTTTATGCAAAGCAAGCACGTGAAAGTAAATTACCTGTTACTTACCCGCATCTAGAGCTCTCCAGGAGCATTCGTAGATCTGCCCCGCAGTGTACCCGACGTCGCCGCATTCTACGGGGCCGAGGAAGGAGGCTTGACGGAGAAGGTGTTCTGGTCCCAGTATGCTGAGGCCGAATCCTCGGTGCCCTTGAGCGAGTAGCTGAAGCAGCTGGTCTAGCTTCATAAGGTAGCTGAACAGGCCATGAAGGGCCTGATAGGCCGGCTGTGGCCTGGGGAGGTCATGCCTTTGAGCTACTTTTGGCTGGTGCGGCGGCTGGTGGATGCCTGTCCACGGCTTGATGTCATCAAGCACTCCGTGTGCATCGAGGGCGCCCGTAGGGCTTTTGCCTGTGCTAAAGTGCACTAGGGCAAGCTGGATGTTGAGAAGCTGGTGAAGGATGGGCCACTGGAGGGGAAGGAGCATCGCAGGCCCGAGATGTATTATGAGGGTGTCCTGAAGGGTGCCCGTCTTGTAGCGAATGAATGTACCGGGAATGTAATTTTTGAGTAAACTCGCTCGTGTTTATCCCGTGCGCTGAAAACTTGTTCATATGCACTAAGCAACGCTTTTTGAATTTAAAATATTACCTTCTGTGCGGCCGTTTATGAAATCTGAGAGATGCAAGTCGTCGGCTTCTACCCCCATGCCACGAGTGCTGGGGTGTTCGGGATAAACCTGAGAGCTCTTGTTCCCAATATTGGGCCCATCTAGGGAGGCGCTCAGCACAACGAACAAGACCATCGGACTTATAATGCTTTATCACTCTCACTTAGCCATAGAATTCTATAATTTTAAATTTCGGCAAAGCCCCTAGTATTCGGAAGACCGAGTTCGGGGCTCTATCCACGCCTAGGCCAGATAAATCCAGCTCCTCGCTCTAAGCGGCATAAGTCTTTAGGGACTCGAAAAATCTCTCGAACAGCGACCGGTCTCTCGCCCTATCATGATGGTCAGTTTTAGCTTTCTCTACTAAGGTGTTAACCCAGCTCAACTAGGGAAAAATCGCAGTAGTTCTCCCAGCGCTACCTTAGCCGACATTGCGGAATGTAAGATACCAAAACATGGGAGCCGGGCAAACACAACTATTGACCCAAGACATGATTCAGAGCCGATGCATATAGTGTTATAAGTTCGGGGTGCCGCACTCATGAGAGTGTTCGGTCTTCTCACACCGTATTATGGGGTACTTAAGCGCCTGGTGTATTGGTCATACCAAAGTGTACGGTTGCATAATTTCAGGACTGAACATATTTATATAAAAATGAATGAATACAATAACAGACAAGAGCTATGTATTTTTATTTAAAGGGCTGCTATGAAAGCAGGACGATACAAATAGTGCGATAAGCAAGGGATGGGATTATTTGACATTTCCCCCTCCAGGGGCAAGCTACGAGACTTTAAGTAAGATAGGTATTTAGCTCGTTATAGAGACCACCTGGACATTTGACGTGGCTTGTTGTCCCCATGGCTTTTGCATCGTGTGTTCGGCGAGTGTATTGCCGGACAGGCCTTCCGAATAGTGGAGTCCTGAAAGTATACATATATATATAAAAAGAAATGGCAAAATCGGGAGCCCCTAGTGCGGTTGAGCCGCATTCTGGGTGTGTCGTGGTTGTGCCCCTCCCTTATGCCCATGGTATTTCCAGAGCGTAGTTATGTACGCGTGGTACTGCTATCGCAATCTCGCGAGGGCTGGGGTTGGGGCCGCACTGCTATGCTTGCTCGGAACGTGCCAGCCGGTTTTGTTGTAGGTTACTTCGGGTGTGCTTGACGTTGTCCGGACGTTTAACAACCGGATTGGAGAATTGCCTTAAGAGGCTACTTTGTACTTCCGCCGCCAGGGCCGCCGTGTGCTACTCTGTTCGGAGAGAGCGTTCGGTGTTTCCATTGACCGTAATGACTCCGCGAGGGCCTGGCATCTTGAGCTTGAGATATGCGTAGTGCAGCACCGCATTAAATTTTGCGAATGCGGTTCGTCCGAGCAGGGTGTGATAGCCACTGCGGAACGGGACTATGTCAAAGATTAACTCTTCGCTTCGGAAATTATCCAGGGATCCGAAGACCACTTCGAGTGTGACTGAGCCTGTATAGCTGGCTTCTACACCTGGTATGATGCCTTTGAAGGTCATCTTTGTGGGTTTAATCCTTGAGGGATCTATATCCATTTTTCGCACTATATCCTGATAAAGCAGGTTCAGGCTGCTGCCGCCGTCCATAAGGACTCTAGTGAGGTGAAATCCGTCAATGATTGGGTCTAGGACCAATGCGGCGAATCCGCCTTGATGCATGCTAGTGGGGTGGACCCTTCGATCAAAAGTGATCGGGCAGGAGGACCATGGGTTGAACTTTGGGGCGACTGGCTCCAACGCATAGACGTCCTTGAGAGCACGCTTCCGCTCCCTTTTGGGGATATGGGTTGCATATATCATGTTCACCGTCCGCACTTGTGGGGGGAAGTCCTTCTGTCCTCTGTTGTTCGGCGGCCGGGGCTCCTCCTCGTCATCGCTATGCAGCCCCTTGTCTCTTTTTTCGGTACTTAACTTGCCTGCCTGCTTGAACACCCAACAATCCGTATTGGTGTGATTGGCTTGTTGTTCGGGGGTGCCGTGTATCTGGCACGAGCGATCGAGTATCCGGTCTAAACTGGATGGGCCCGGAGGATTTCTTTTGAATGGCTTCTTCTGCTGACCGGGTTTAGAGCCTCTGAATCCGGCATTAACTGCCGTATCCTTAGTATTATCGCCGTTAATGCGACGCTTGTGCTTGTTACGACGTGACCTACCAATGTTGTCCTTGGTATCTGAGTTACTAGGGCTCTTGGTTATGTTATTGCTACAAACTAGCCAGTTGTCTTGTCCCACGCAAAAGCGGGTCATGAGTGTCGTGAGGGCTGCCATAGATTTCGGCTTTTCCTGTCCTAGGTGCCGGGCAAGCCATTTGTCTCGGATGTTGTGCCTGAAGGCTGCAAGGGCCTCTGCGTCCGGACAGTCAACTATTTGATTTTTCTTGGTTAGGAACCGCGTCCAGAATTGTCTGGCCGATTCCTCTGGCTGCTGAATTATGTGGCTTAGGTCATCGGTGTCTGGTAGTCGCACATAAGTGCCCTGGAAGTTGTCAAGGAATGCAGATTCCAGGTCCTCCCAGCAACTAATTGACTCTGCTGGCAGGCTGTTAAGCCAATGCCGAGCTGGTCCTTTAAGCTTGAGCGGGAGGTATTTGATGGCGTGTAGATCATCACCACGGGCCATGTGGATATGAAGGAGATAATCCTCGATCCATACCGCAGGATCTGTTGTGCCATCGTATGATCCGACGTTTATGGGTTTAAAACCCTCGGGGATTTGATGATCCATTACTTCGTCTGTGAAGCATAGTGGGTGTGCGGCGCCTCTGTACAGGGCTATATCACGACGTAGCTCGGATGAGCTTTGTATGCTGTGTTTGGCCTGGCTGTATTTGCCATATCCGGCGTGACGGTTATCGTCACGTGACATGGGGCGCCCACGCGATCCGTAGATTGATCTTGTTTGCCTTGCCTTGTCCTCCAATATGTCTTGCAGGTCTGGTGCGTTTCCCCGTGCCCTGGTATTTTTTGAGCGGCGCCGGGGTGCGGCTTGAGTTGAGGGCCGAAAGGCCTCTCTGTCGCGGCCACGGGGTGGCCGATGGGCCACATCATACGCTGGTGATGTAAGTTTAGTTGCTTCCTCCTCTAGTTGGGGTAGCAGCCTACGCTTTGGGTAGCTCTTGGAGGGGCTTTCGAGTTTGTATTCTTCGGCCGCCAGGACTTCAGTCCATCTGTCGGCTAGCAAATCTTGGTCAGCTCTAAGCTGCTGCTGTTTTTTCTTGAGGCTTCTTGCCATGGCCATAAGCCTGCGTTTGAAACACTCTTGTTCGACGGGATCCTCTGGCACGACAAATTCATCGTCGTCGGGGCTTGCCTCGTCTTCGGAGGGAGGCATATATTTGTCGTCCTCGACCTCCCTGTCTACCGCTCTCTCATGAGGGCTGGCTTCTCCATCCTCCTATGCTGAATCCTGCTGGAGGGGGTTGTCTTCGGCACTATCCGGGGTGTTGTTATCTCCAGTGCCGGACTCGCCGTTTTTGATTTGGCGGGATTTAGAGTGGCGCCGCTGACGCCGGCGCTTAGGTTGTTTCTCGGAGGGGTCATCCTCCGTTTTTTCATCGCCATTCCCTACTTTTGGGGTGTCCACCATGTATATGTCATATGACGAGGTGGCTTTCCAGTGCCCTATAGGTGCTGGTTCTTGTTCTTCTCCTTCATTGGCGTCCATAACGTCGATGTCTTCAGAGTCGAAGTCGGGCATGTCGGTTAAATCGTCGACAGTGGCTACGAAGTGGGTGGTGGGTGGGTTTCGAATTTCTTCGTCGTCCGCATCCCAACCTTGCTGACCATAGTCCGGCCAGGGCTCTATTAACAAAGAGAGAGACTTTAGTGAATTCAGGATGTCGGCAAAGGGCGAGTGCTGAAAGACGTCCGCGGCGGGAACTCCATGATCAGAGCCCAATTGGGTTCGATCGGAAGGGGTGCGGAAGATTCGGAGTCCGGAAAGGAGTCCGGCACCTTGGAGTCACAGGCCTCACAAAGGACTAGGTTGGAATTCGGCTCGATCACCGTAGAGATTGCAGTATCTGGGGCGGCGTCCAACCGCCCGTCCTCGATTGGCGCAGTCGGCTCCGAGCTAAGGGTCGGAGCGGACACCTGAGCGACGCTCTAAGCGCTGTCCGGCGGCAGAGCTAGATCATGCCCATCGTGACAGTGCGACGCGCTCGGCCGTGGCTCGAATCCGTCGAAGATCAAGTGCCCGCGGATGTTAGCCGTGTAGTTTAAACTTCCAAATCTGACCTGATGGCCAGGGGCATAGCTTTCGATCTACTCCATATGGCCAAGCCAATTGGCCCGCAGTGCGAAGCCACCGAACACGAGGATCTGTCCGGGGAGAAAAGTCTCACCTTGGACCGTGTCGTGGTTGATGATCGAAGAAGCCATCGGGCCTAAAGGTGACGACACAGAGGAACTCTCAATGAAAGCACCAATGTCGCTGTCAAAACCGGCGGATCTTGGGTAGGGGGTCCCGAACTGTGCGTCTAGGCGGATGGTAACAGGAGACAAAGGGAACGATGTTTTTACCCAGGTTCGGGCCCTCTCGATGGAGGTAAAACCCTACTCCTGCTTGATTAATATTGATGATATGGGTAGTACAAGAGTTGATCTACCACGAGATCAGAGAGGCTAAACCCTAGAAGCTAGCCTATGGTATGATTGTTGTTCGTCCTACGGACTAAAACTCTCCGGTTTATATAGACACCGGAGAGGGCTAGGGTTACACAAAGTCGGTTACAATGGGAGGAGATCTTCATATCGCATCGCCAAGCTTGCCTTCCATGCCAAGGAAAGTCCTATCTGGACACGGGACGAAGTCTTAAATCTTGTATCTTCATAGTCCGGGAGTCCGGCCAAAGGTCATAGTCCGTCCATCCGGACACCCCCTAATCCAGGACTCCCTCAACCGCGGTACTACCGCTAGCACGGCAGAGACCTGACCAGCCAGAAAGGAGCACCGACAGGGCGCGGTAGATCCGTAGGAGCGGTACGACCGCGCCCCCATGCGGTACTTCCGCAAGGCAGACACGGGCCAGGCCTGGTAGGCACAGATGTAAAAAATAACATCCGTGACTACCTACGCTGAGAAAATGTCGTGCAAGAATGCGACACGGAACTACCACGACCGAAGGTGCGGTACTACCATGGAGGGTGCGGATGTAAAAAATTACATCCGCCCCTACCTCCGCTCCTGCTTCGGAACTTGGCCTGGTGCCACGGTACTACCGCGCCACAGCACGGTACTACCGCGGGGAGCGTGGATGAAAAATATTACATCCGCGCCTACCACCGCTAGAGAGTGGTGCCAGACCATAGCTCGCGGTACTACCACTCGGATGAGCGGTACTACCGTGGGAGCCTACGATACTACCGTGCTAGAGCCCGGTACTATCGCTGGCTCCTGCAGTAGTAACGCTCAAAAGAGCAGTACTACCGCTAGCCTTAGAAGAGCAAGACCGAGGCCTTCATTTTGCAGAGACACGGTGAGACGGAGGAACACTCCGAGGAGCTCGAGGAAAGGCGGTGCAAAAGGGAATGTGTACGTGAGATTCCACCCAAACCTTTCCAAAGCAGACCCCCTCTTAATAGTATGGCTTTCCTACAATTCAACTCCACCGAACCAAACCGTAGAGAAAGGCCGTCTTCTATAATCTCCGAGGGGCATCAAATCGTCTTGTGTTTAGTCATGATATATCTGAAAAGCTCAATACACACGATTAGTCCACAAAAGCATTGTCATCAATCACCAAAACTAAATAGGGACAAGAATGCCCTTACAATTTCCCTGAGGGACTCCTCGATTAGGGAGTGTCCGGATGGCCGGACTATGACCTTTGGCTGGACTCCCAGACTATTAAGATACAAGATTGAAGACTTCGTCCCGTGTCCGGATGGGACTTTCCTTGGTGTGGAAGGCAAGCTTGGCGATACGATATGTAGATCTCCTCCCATTGTAACCGACTCTGTGTAACCCTAGCCCTCTCCGGTGTCTATATAAATCCGAGAGTTTTAGTCCATAGGACGGACAACAATCATACCATAGTCTAGCTTCTAGGGTTTAGCCTCTCTGATCTCGTGGTAGACCAACTCTTGTAGTACCCATATCATCAATATTAATCAAGTAGGAGTAGGGTTTTACCTCCATTGAGAGGGCCCAAACCTGGGTAAAAGCATCGTGTCCCTTGTCTCCTGTTACCATCCGCCTAGACGCACAGTTCAGGACCCCCTACCCGAGATCCGCCGGTTTTGACACCGACATTGGTGCTTTCATTGAGAGTTCCTCTGTGTCGTCACCTTTAGGCCCGATGGCTTCTTCGATCATCAACCACGACGCGGTCCAGGGTGAGACTTTTCTCCCCGGACAGATCTTCGTGTTTGGCGGCTTCGCACTGTGGGCCAATTCGCTTGGCCATCTGGAGCAGATCGAAAGCTACGCCCATGGCCATCAGGTTAGATTTGGAAGTTTAAACTACATGGCTGACATCCGCGGGGACTTGATCTTCGACGGATTCGAGCCACGGACGAGCGTGCCGCACTGTCATGATGGGCATGATCTAGCTCTGCCATCGGACAGCGCTCAGAGCGTCGCTCAGGTGTTCGCTCCAACCCTTAGCTCGGAGCCGACCGCACCAATCGGGGACGGACGGTTGGACGCTGCCCCGGAAGCTACAATCTCTACGACGATCGAGCTGAATACCAGCCTAGTCCTTTGTGAGGCCTGTGACTCCAAGGTGTCGGACTCCTTTTCGGACTCCGAATCTTCCGCACCCCTTTAGATCAAACCCAATTGGGCTCCGATCATGGAGTTCACCGCCGTGAACGTCTTTCAGCACTCGCCCTTTGGCGACATCCTTAATTCACTAAAGTCTCTCTCTTTGTCAGGAGAGCCCTGGCCGAACTATGGTCAGCAAGGTTGGGATGCGGACGATGAAGAAATTGGAAACCCACCCACCACCCACTTCGTAGCCACTGTCGACGATTTTACCGACATGCTCAACTTCGACTCCAAAGACATCGACAGTATGGATGCCGATGAAGGAGACGACCAAGAACCAGCACCTATAGGGCACTAGAAAGCCACCTCGTCATATGACATATACATGGTGGACACCCCAAAAGTAGGGAATGGCGATGAAAAAACGGAGGATGACCCCTCCAAGTAACAACCTAAGCGCCGGCATCAGCGGCGCCGCTCTAAATCCCGCCAAAGCAAAAATGGCGAGTCCAGCACTGGAGATAACAACACCCCGGACAGTGCCGAAGACAACCCCCTCCAGCAGGATTCAGCGCAGGAGGACGGAGAAGCCAGCCCTCATGAGAGAGCGGCAGACAGGGAGGTCGAGGACGACAATTATAAGCCTCCCTCCGAAGACGAGGCAAGCCTCGACAACGACGAATTTGTCGTGCCAGAGGATCCCGTCGAACAAGAGCGTTTCAAACGCAGGCTTATGGCCACGGCAAGCAGCCTCAAGAAAAAACAGCAGCAGCTTAGAGCTGACCAAGATTTGCTAGCGAATAGATGGACTAAAGTCTTGGCGGCCGAAGAGTACAAACTCGAACGCCCATCGAAGAGCTACCCAAAGCGCAGGCTGCTACCCCAACTAGAGGAGGAAGCAACTAAACCTACATCACCAGCGTATGATGCGACCGATCGGCGACCCCGTGGCCGCGAAAGAGAGGCCTTTCGGCCGTCAACTCAAGCCGCACTCCGGCGTCGCTCAAAAAATACCAGGGCACGGGGAGACATATTGGAGGACAAGGCAAGGCAAACAAGATCAATCTACGGATCGCGTGGGCGCCCCATGTCACGTGACGATAACCGTCACGCAGGATATGGCAAATATGGCCAGGCCGAACACAACAGACAAAGGTCATCCGAGCTACGTCGTGATATAGCCCAGTACAGAGGCGCCACATACCCACTATGCTTCACAGACGAAGAAATGGATCATCAAATCCCCGAGGGTTTTAAACCCATAAACATCGAATCATATGATGGCACAACAGATTCTGCGATATGGATCGAGGATTATCTCCTTCATATCCATATGGCCCGTGGTGATGATCTACACGCCATCAAATACCTCCCGCTCAAGCTTAAAGGCCCAGCTCGGCATTGGCTTAACAGCCTGCCAACAGAGTCAATTAGTTGCTGGGAGGACCTGGAATCCGCATTCCTTGACAACTTCCAGGGCACTTATGTCACGCCCAATATGCGACCCTATCCAAAAGGAACTGGAAGGTCCCACCAAGGATAGACCCGCATATTGAAACGCTTTTGCAAGGTGGATATCATTACATCAACATTACATAATAGATGGGGATACATACAAAACATCCAAATGACACATGAATACAACAATATATCATACATGAGATCAACATCCGACTACGGATGAAAGACAAATAGAAGCTCAAACAACATCCACCCTGCTAGCCCAGGCTGCCGACCTGGAACCTATCCCCTGACCGAAGAAGCAAAAGAAGAACTCTAAAACAAGCAATCATCGCTCTCACATCATGATCTTCGCAACCTGTACCTGCAACTATTGTTGTAGTAATCTGTGATCCATGAGGACTCAGCAATCCCATTACCATAGGTATCAAGACTAGCAAAGCTTAAATGGGTAAGGAAGGGGTAAAGTGGTGAGGTTGCAGCAGCGACTAAGCATATATGGTGGCTAACATACGCAAATAAAAGCGAGAAGAGAGCAAACGGAACGGTCGTGAAGCTAGCAATGATCAAGAAGTGATCCTGAACTCCTACTTACGTCAAACCTAACCCAAAAACGTGTTCACTTCCCGGACTCTGCCGAGAAGAGACCATCACGGCTACACACGCGGTTGATGTGTTTTAATTCGGATCTGGTGTCAAATTATCTACAACCGAACATTAACAAATTCCCATCTGCTACATAACCGCAGTTACGGCTTTCGAAAGTTTATACCCTATAGGGGTGTCCCAACTTAACCCATGATAAGCTCTCGCGATCAACGAAGGATATACCTTCTCCCAAGAAGACCCGATCAGACTCGGAATCCCGGTTTACAAGACATTTCGACAATGGTAAAACAAGACCAGCAAGACCGCCCGATGCACCGACAATCCCGATAGGAGCTGCACATATCTCGTTCACAGGGCAACACCGGATGAACACTACGTACAACTAAAACCAGACCTCGAGTTTCCCCGAGGTGGCGCTGCAAGTGGCTCTGGTTCGGACCAACACTTAGACAAGCATTGGCCCGGCGGGGCTATAATAAAGATGACCCTTGGGTTAATTACTCCCAAGGGAAATGTAGGTGGTGGTGAGGCAAATGGTAAAACCAAGGTTGGGCCTAGCTGGAGGAGTTTTATTCAAAGCGAACTGTCAAGGGGTCCCATAAATCACCCAACCGTGTAAGGAACGCAAAATCCGGGAACATAACACCGGTATGACGGAAACTAGGGCGGCAAGAGTGGAACAAAACACCAGGCATAAGGCCGAGCCTTCCACCCTTTACCAAATATATAGATGCATTAATTAAATAAGAGATATTGTGATATCCCAATCATAATCCTATCCACCATGGGGCAATCTTCAACTTCACTTGCAACTAGCAATGCTATAAGCGGCTGAGCAAAGCGGTAACATAGCCAAGAAATGGTTTGCTAGCAAGGGTGCAAAAGGTTAGAGGCTGACATGGCAAATTGGGAGGCTTGAAGCGCAAATGATAGGTAGCGTAGCAAAGCGATAGAACGAAGCAACTAGCATAGCAATGATAGTAGTGAGATCCAGGGTAGCGGTCATCTTGCCTAAAATCCCGCAAGGAAGAAGAACGAGTCCATAAAGAAGATGAATCCACGAAGGCGAACCAAGCGTAGACGAACGAATCCTCACGATCGCAATGAAACATGAACTATCGAGAAGAAGGACACAACATGGTAAACACGCCACACATAGGTAAGACATGATGCACAACAGGCATGATGCATGACAAGGCTACATGAAGCTACTCATGGCAAGAGATGATGCAAACAAGTGCAACACATCAAAACAAGTTTAAATGAGGCTGGGAACAACATATAACAATTCCGGTAAGTCCTCATATGTAAATTTCGAAGTTGGTCCAGATCTGAATAAACCTTATGTTCAAGTTGTTAAATAGCAAGTTAAAATGCACCAAGATGATCTACACGAGATTCTAGTCAAGTTACATATAAAGTTCGTTCAATTCGGAGCTACGACCTAGAAGATATGAGCAAAACAAGTTAAACATGGCATTGATGCAAAATGCATACAAACATCAAGCAAACACCTCAAAACAAGGATGCAACATGATAATATGGAACTACATGCAAAATCAAGCAAGTTTCATATAGAGCACACTCAAAACGGAGCAACGGTTCAACGCATACACTCTATACAAGTTATAACAACAATCTGTCCAAAACAGCAACTAGGCATCTTGCAAGCATCAAAACAACATGCTATAGTACCACAATATGAAAACAAAAGGCGTGGTCATGATGTACAGGTAAAGCATAACAAAACATGAACACTGAGCTATCTCCATAAATCACTAGAACATGCTCAAACACACATGGCAAGATTGCAACTAATAATAGTTACAGATTTAGCAGAAATAACATCAGGTTGCAATGTTTACAGCTATCAAACAACATGTTACAGGAACTTATCATGACAAACAAAGGCATGAAATGAATCTACTAATTCCATAGAACAGAAGTCCTTTACTAACCATGAGCCATAAAGGGCACAAAAGATATGATGGCACCATGTAAACATAGCAAGTTATATGACAGATTCATACATGGCAGGAACAACAATAAGTAGGCATGTTTATGAGCTTATACCACTCACCACAGACCAATAAATGGCATGACAAGGTGACTAACAGTAAGAATACATGTTTATGAAGCTAAGCATGGCAAGAACAAGTTCATAGAGTGCATGGATCACTAGCAAAACACATGGCAAAACTGAACTTCATGTTAACAGGCTGATAGCAACATTATTTAGCAAATTTGGAGCATGATATTAACAATCTACAGCAAGCTATAAATGCGACCAGGGGCATGGATGGATAGAGCATGACATGTATAACAAATCATCCTTAGTGAACATCTCCAGATTATGCATAGAGTGACATGTGGAAGCAGGTTTACATAGCATCACAAAATAACATATTCAGCCTAGCAAAACAGCAACAGCAAGTACCCTACTTAACAAGCTTGATGCACTCACTACAAGACTCAAAAAAATACATGGATGGCACCCATGTAAATATGGCATGACATAGTTCAAAACACATGTAGACATCAACCTCATAGGATGCACACATCAAACATGGCAAAAATGACAAATGAGCATGTTATAACTGTTTCAGCAGATTAACATCATATAGCACTCTTGCAACGATGATTCAGGCATCAAGATGGACTCAAACAAGCATGGCATAATGGAATGAAATGAAGAGAATCTCATGACGAACATTTTGATATATAATGCACGCAAAACGGAGCAGTATGCATGGAATTATGATGCGATGAACAGGGCTCCAGAATGCAAAAATTATAGGGACTTAGTGAAAAACTACCAGCGCGCGATCCGATCGGGGGAACTCCATTCCTCAAACAGAGCAGCCATGGAGGAAGTCAACACCGACGGGGAGGGGGCGTGGGGCTCCGGCGGGGCTCGGGATGGCCGGGAATTGGTCTGTGGAGGCGCGAGCTTGCCGGATCCGGGCAAGGCGGCGGCGGACGGAGCTCGGGGCGGCGCTGACCAGAGTTGGAGCTTGGGGCTGCCATCCATGGCGTCCTGGAACAGGAGAGAGATAGTGAGGGAGAGCGTGGGAGGAGGAGAAGGAGAGACGGGGCGGCAGGACCTGAGATTGGCGGCACGGAGCAGTCCGGCGAGGTCGCCGTGGTTGGTCTCCGGTGACCCTGCGGCGGGGCGACGAGGCACTGCAGCGCGGGATGAGCTCGGGAGGAGCTCGGGCTTGCGGGAGAGCGGGGGCGCAGCGTCTAGGCTGCCCCGGGCCACGATGGGCTCGGCGGGCTGCGCCCGGGCCTGGCGGGCCGCGGCGGCGCAGGGAGGAGCAGGGGCGATGGCAGATGACGTGGCAACACGTGATTGGCTCGGGCGCGGTGGCGGACATGTCCGGCGGCTGTAGGATTTGTCCGGCAGTGCAAAGTGTAAGGAGGCTAGGGTTCATCCACGAAAAAATGGAGGGGAGGACCTATTTATAGGTAGAGGGAGCTAGGAGACTCCAAATGAGGAGCGGTTTTCGGCCACGCGATCGTGATCGAACGACCGAGAGCATGGAGAGGGTTAGGATGGGTTTTGGGCCACTTTGAAGGGGGTTTTGGGCTGCAAACAAAAGAGGCTTTTACGGCTACCCGGTTAACCGTTGGAGCATCAAACGACCTCCAAATGGAACGAAACTTGACAGGCGGTCTACGGGTGGTGTACTCAGGCCGCTTGGCAAAACTGTGTCCATTTCGAGAATGTTTGACACCCGCACATGAAAAGAGGCAAAAGGGGGCGTCAGAGGACATAGGAGTGCCGGATTGCAAAACGGACAACGGGGAAAATGCTCGGATGCGTGAGACGAACATGTATGCAAAATGAGATGCACATGATGACATGATAAAATGCAACAAGCAAGCAAATGACAAGGCAACTACGACGAACAACTGGCGGACACCTGGCGCAACGAATCCGGGGCGTTACAACACTCCTCCACTAACAAGAGATCTCGTCTCGAGATCTTAGGACCGAGACGGAAGGGAAAAAGGGATGAGGTGAAACAAGAACTCAAGAGAGGAAACAAAGAATCGAGAGCACTCAAGAAAAGAGAGGGATGACGAGAATGACAAGAATTGAAAGCTCACGGAATCAGATAGACTATGAAGCCACCCCGGTTAGAAGAAGAAAGAAAAGGAATAAGAGCGAAAGAATTTAGGCAGCACACCGGCTGAAAATGGAAGGAATAGAACAAGAACTTCACAAGATGGAATGACACTCGACGACAAGAGCAACGCAATGCCTCCGGAAGAATTGAAAGAATTTAATGAAAATAACTTAGAAGGATTGAATGGAGTTGTTGAGAAAATCAGCAACGAAAAGAATAAGCTTGTTGTGGTCTTATAGGTAACATCTCAAGATCGTAAGGTGATAACCGGCCACAAACGGAAATGATTGGATAGCTGAGAAGAACGAAGAAATGCAAAACTCCACTTCAAAGAATACAGAGAATTAATTACACTTCGAGACGCGAGAAGAAAAAAAATACTTGAATTCCTCCAACAAAGTCTTGATGAACTCTTGAAGAATGAATTAAATCATGAAGAACCACCGTGAAGAACTCCGGTGACAAAAGGATGACGAGATAAAATGAAGGATGAAAGAATAGATGAGCGTTGCGATGATTTAGATGGAGGTTCCGACGAGATGGCCGAGGAAATTTGAACTCCGGAAAAGAAAAGATGAAACACTTGAAACTAGAATTTATTCATCAAGAACAAACTTCGAAGGATGGGATTACTCACTTTGATGAAATAAGAATAAGATTTATTGTATGCTTATCCTTCATCAAATTAAATTGATGACAAGCAATGGATTTTGCATACTACTTATTCTTCTTGAAAAAGAATTGAGAAGTGACATATCGCAAACTTGAGAAGGTCTTCATGAACCACCGGTAGGATTGAAAAGAACGAATGGATTAATATGATAAACAAGGAAAAGAATCTTGAACGAACCACCGTAAGAATTTGGAAATGAATGATGAAAGAGAATGAATCATAGGGAATAATTAGAAGAACCAATAAGCTAGAGGGGATTTAGATGCAAACGAACAAAGAGATCATGAGCTGATTAAAGAACACTTGAACGAAGCACCGGGATAAATAGAGAACGATAACTGGAATGATGGCCTCCGGTGAAAAGAAATGGAAAAACAACTCCTGACATACTCCGGATGGGTAAGAAAGAATATCTGACAAACGGAATAATATGAGAGGATTGTCGTGGTTCTAAGTCTGACAGTAGAATGGGGGGTAAGTATGGAAAGGCAAGGTCCTAGCTATGGAGTAGTTGTACACACGGGTGTTTAGCGAGTTCAGGCCCTTCTCGGAGGAAGTAACAACCCTACGTCTCGGAGCACGGAGGCGGTCGACTGATCTCTGTGTATATGAGTTACAGGGGTGCGAACCCTTCTACCAGTGGAGGGGGTGACTTATATAGAGGACGCCAGGACCCCAGCCAGCCCACGTAGAGGAGGGTTAAAGTACATTAAGGCCGGGCGTTACTGGTAACGCCCTACATAAAGTGTCATCATGACCATTAAGACTACTTAATTACAGACCGTTTGGATACAGCATAGATCCTGAACTTCTGATGGTCGAGTGCGTCTTCATGGTCGAGTGTCTTCTAGCCGGTCGAGTGGAGTCTCCCTTGGTCGAGTGGAGCTTCTCTTGGTCGACTGGAAGGTAGCTTCGTCTGATGATGTCCTTGGGTATGGTATCCTAGATAGGTCCATGACCCTACCCTAGGTACATAACCCCATCATTAGCCCTCGAATGGATCGAGGTTCGAGTGAGGAAGGAGTTGATGATTTTCTCTGACTTATTTACTGTACTTTGATTATGTCGTATCTTGGATCGGCGATTGTTCTTTCCGCGTTGGCGTCAACTTCTACTTCGGTCGCCTTGATCCATTCTCGTCTTCTGTCGAGTGAACTTTTGGACTTCGGTGAACTTCCGAGTGACGGATCGCAGGAAAGATATCGCCTGACAGATCTATCTGCTGTTAGCGGATTTTGCGGGATCCGAAATTTGGGAAGAGCGCGAAGCGGGGCGGACCGCGGCAATCGGATGGGATAAGGCATGGACTCCTCAATTCCCGCGCCGCCTTTTTAGCCACGTATCATGCGTGCGCGGCTGTTTCGGGATGTGACAGAATCGCCCGGACCCACTCGTCAGCCACTCGGAAGTGCTTTTATATAAAGCGCCGGGGGAGGGTTTTTTGAACAGTGCCCTCCCACCCTTCTCTTTTCCCTCTTTGCTTCCGCCTGCCGCGCCTGCTCTTGCCTCCGCCTATCAACACCTCGCGCACTTCGCTGTCGACAATGGTGAAAGAGAAGACGGCGGCCCTAGAGCGCGCAAAGAAGGCGACGGCGATGGGGAAAGCAAAGGGGAGACCGTCCAGTCGGGGCGGATCTTCGTCAAGGTCCCGCCTGCCGAAGGGTTGGGTCCAAGGGGATTGGATCCGCTCGACCATCACTGAGAAAGATCTCAATGACCTGGCCAATGAGGGACTGATCCCCCATGGGTCAGTGAGGCTTCCGGGGACCGAGTGCCAACCGCAGCCGCAGGAGGGTGAGTGCGTTCTCTTGGCCACGCACATAGATCGTGGATTTTCTTTGCCGCCGAGTGTTTTCTTCCGAGGGTTTCTGAATTTCTTTGGGGCGCAACTCCACCATTTCAATCCCAATTCCATCGCCTATCTTGCTGCCTTTGTGTCCATGTGCGAGAATTTCCTGGGTTGTCGACCACACTGGGGTCTCTTCAAGCACATATTCACCTGTCGCTCACAGACAGTGAAAAAGGCGAGTCCGGACGATGAGAGGACCAAGGTCATTCAGATGTGCGGGGGTCTTGGGATTCAGTTGAGGAATAAGAGCACTTTCCCGGCCATGACCCTTCCTGAGTCGGTCAGAGGGTGGCAGTCGACTTGGTTCTACTGCCAAGACGAGTCGACGCCGGGGCAGTCGACTGGTCTCCCTCCGTTCTCCATGGACCGAGTGGACAAACCGTCTTCTCTGAAGGTGCTTCCTGAGGAGAAAGCCGAGGTAAAAATGTTGGTGGAGCGCATGGTTCAACTCGTTCAGGACGGAGTGACGGGCATGTATCTTCTGGAAGTCTTCCTTAGGCGGCGCATCCAACCGCTCCAGTACCGAGGCCACCCGATGTGGCTATACTGCGGTACCGAAGACACCACTCGGGTCCATCCAGAGGCAGTCGACGACGCCACGCTGGAGAGGTGGGTGACCGCCATCACAGGGAACAAGGACAACCCTCGAGGAGCGAGGAGGATCCCGCCACTCGACTGTACCTATACGTCGGACAAGGTATGGCCGCTTATTTCCGAGTGTAATTTTGTTTTATCCATTCTGCTTTGCTGTGAATTGATCGAGTGATCTTCATTTTGCTTTGTTGCTTGTCAGGCCACCACGGAGTTATACTCGATGCCCAATGGAGCGCAGACGCCGACTGAGGAGGAGGAAGGAAGTGGGGGCGAGAGCCCGGAGGAGTGGGATTCGGATGCTGACGATGATGATGAGGCTGACGACTCTGACGAGGAGGAAGAGGAGGAGGAGGGGGAGGAAGTTGCACCTCCCTGCTCGGAAAGACGCTCGATGCTTGTTCATGATCCCGCGACTGAGCGTGGTAAAGGTGTCGCGACCGCTACCCAGTCGACCAAGCGCCCTCGGACTACTTCTCCGGCCCCGACTGAGAAAGCTCCGAAGCAGTCTCGAGTGGCACCGTCGAAACCTGCGAAGGTCTTGCCGAAGATGAAGATGGTGATCCCCACTATCTCAAGGTAAGCGTAGTCTTGAGTTTTCCTTGTTTCGTAAACTTGCCCTTGGTCGACTCATGGGTCAATCGACTGATTTCCGGAACTGCAGCGCTGCTACTTCTGATACTTCGACCAAGGCTGAAGACCATGAGATGGAGGATGCTGCTACCTCACAACCTGATATGATTCTTGTGATGTCGTTTTCAGTCGACTGACTTATTGTCTCTAATTTTGATTCTTTCTGCAGCTTCGTCTAACATTGTTATTGACCTTCCTGACAACAACGACGAAGAACCACCAAGGCAAAGGAGGAGCAAGAAAACGCCTGCTGGCAAGGCGACTCGAGATGTGCCAGCACCCGAGACGTTGGTCGTGGAGGGAGACTCCACTCGACCCACCGTAACCTTCGCGGTGCCGTTGACGAGTGCTCGCCCTTCATCCTCGAGTGCTGCTCAACCCTTGCTTTTCTCCACCTACCCCGTTCCAGAAGACCAAGCCAGTGCTGCTAGAGAAGCGATACACCAAGCGGGGGTCATGATGGAGCAAGTGAAGGCGATACGAGAAGCTAGCCAGGCAGCCTATGACGCCAGTTCAGCTCTTCAGAGTAATGTTCAGGTCAGTCGGTCACTGCCTGTTCTGTTAGGATATGATATCTGTAAACTCTTCTTTCTGCTATTCTTAGAGTTTATCCTCCACCCAGTGGGTGTGTCGATTGAAATTCCGGACTAGTGGGGGCACGCTGAGTGCACCCACTAGGTGTAGTCCCCAAGGCTATGGTCGACTGCTGGCAGTCGACTATAGTCTTTATGTCTTAAGTTTTTTCCTTACTCGACTAGGTCGAATAGATTCATAGACCGGTGGGGGCACGCTGAGTGCACCCACTGGGTGTAGTCCCTGAGACTGTGGTCGACTTCTTGCGGTCAATTATAGTCTGAAGAACACCTCCGGGTTTTTTTTTGTTGGTCGACTGGTCGACTCTAACTGATGAAACTAGTGGGGGCAGGCTGAGTGCACCCACTGGGTGTAGTCCCCGAGACTATGGTCGAATGTTTGCATTCGGCCGTAGTCTTAGAAACGCTATGATTTTTCCTTACTCACTCGAAAGTGAATTACTCACTCGGAAGTGAATTGTTTTTGACATCTGTCGATTGGTTCTTCGTAGAAATCCTGTGACCTTGCGGCTCGTTATACTGAGTTGGAGAACAAACACATTCAGCTCAAGCTCAATCTGAAACTGGCCCAAGAGAACTTGACGAAGGCGAAGGAGGAAGCTAAAGGTATGCTTGGTGAGGCCTTTGACGACTGCCTTTGCCTCTCACTTGTTTCCGAATCTAATCTCACTGTAACTTTGCAGGCAAAGTGAGGGATGCCCTGAAGAAACAAGAGCTTGACTTGGCTGAGATGCAAAAAACTGCTTTAGAGAAGACCAGGCTTGCGGATGAGAAGCTGGCTTCAGTGACTAAGCTTGAAGAAGAAATCACCAATCTGAAAGCTGCTCTTGATGCTGCCAACCAGGAGGTCAGTCGACTGAAAAGCGACAAGACCACCCTGAATGATAAGGCCAGTGAGTTGAAGAGAAAGAAGAATGATCTAGAGGCTTATCTGGGTGGACTCGCCAAGAAGTTGTTCCTCATGCTTGAAGGTAATCCTTTGTATCAAACAAATATTTTAATTGTAACCTCTGACTGTTTGTCTTGACTCGGTGGTTGTGCTTGCAGAACTTTGTCAGAACTTTGAAGAGGAGACTGGTCGACTGGAAGTAAACCTGGACCCCATCAACTCTCGTGTGAAAGATGAAGTCGCCATGAACGTGCTCCGACTTGAATCTCGTGTTGCTGCCGTCATTGATTATCTCGCAAGGCTGAAGGTCGCAACTTCCCGCATCGACACAACACTTTGGCCAAGAGAGACACTCCAGAATGACCTCGAGTCTCTGATGACTCGACTGAACGAGGTCCCAAGTCGAGTGCAGGAGTGGAAGAAGTCTTCGTCCAGGTGCGGCGCGGATGTTGCTCTGTCTCTGGTCCACGTTCACTGCAAGGATGCACGAGAGGACAAGCTGGTGGCTCTCAGGGTGGCCAACACCAAGAAGCACGATTTCAGATCTTTTATGGAGACCTTCATTGCCGCTGCCACTCGGATTGCAGATGGAATTGATCTAGATGAGTTTGTGGCACCTTCCAGCCCTCCACAGGAGGGGTAAAAAACTTCTGACCTTGATACTATAAATTTGCCTCGGTATGCCGAGTGAGTTTTGTAACCGACAAACCTTAACAGGCCTAGCGCCTAAGCACTTTCGGTTCCGTTAGGTGTTATCCGAACTTGGGTTCGTCGCTGAATATGTTTGCATTTGGTTTGAGGCGTCTTTTGCAGGTTAAAGCGAAGCGCTTATTGCCATCGACTTGTCCCCCAATTCACTTAGTCGAGCACTGGGCTGCAGCTAAGTCCCCGAGCGAGAGGTTTGCCCTCCACTCGGTAGGATTTTTAGATACTTAGGCGAGCACTGGGCTGCAGCTAAGCCCCCCGAGTGGGAGGTCCGCTCTCCACTCGGTAGGATTTCAGAAACTTAGGCGAGCACTGGGCTGCAGCTAAGCCCCCGAGTGGGAGGTCTGCTCTCCACTCGGTAGGATTTCAGACACTTAGGCGGGCGCTGGGCTGCAGCTAAGCCCCCGAGTGGGAGGTTTGCTCTCCACTCGGTAGGATTTCAGACACTTAGGCGAGCACTGGGCTGCAGCTAAGCCCCCGAGTGGGAGGTCTGCTATCCACTCGGTAGGATTTCAGAAACTTAGGCGAGCACTGGGCTGTAGCTAAGCCCCCGAGTGGGAGGTCTGATCTACACTCGGTAGGATTTCAGACACTTAGGCGAGCACTGGGCTGCAGCTAAGCCCCCGAGTGGGAGGTCTGCTCTCCACTCGGTAGGATTTCAGAAACTTAGGCGAGCACTGGGCTGCAGCTAAGCCCCCGAGTGGGAGGTCTGCTCTCCACTCGGTAGGATTTCAGACACTTAGGCAAGCACTGGGCTGCAGCTAAGCCCCCGAGTGGGAGGTCTGCTCTCCACTCGTAGGATTTCAGAAACTTAGGCGAGCACTGGGCTGCAGCTAAGCCCCCGAGTGGGAGGTCTTCTCTCCACTCGGTAGGATTTCAGACACTTAGGCGAGCACTGGGCTGCAGCTAAGCCCCCGAGTGGGAGGTCTGCTCTCCACTCGGTAGGATTTCATAAACTTAGGCGAGCACTGGGCTGCAGCTAAGCCCCCGAGTGGGAGGTCTGCTCTCCACTCGGTAGGATTTCAGACACTTAGGCGAGCACTGGGCTGCAGCTAAGCCCCCGAGTGGGAGGTCTGCTCTCCACTCGGTAGGATTTCAGAAACTTAGGCGAGCACTGGGCTGTAGCTAAGCCCACGAGTGGGAGGTCTGCTCTCCACTCGGTAGGATTTCAGACACTTAGGCGAGCACTGGGCTGCAGCTAAGCCCCCGAGTGGGAGGTCTGCTCTCCACTCAGTAGGATTTTTGAATTGGTGGCGCAGCTCAGAAGGAGAGGGTAGCAGTCGACCTGCACCTCGTCCTCCTTGCAGAACGCATGTTGTATTTGTACTTAGGTGAGTTCTTGGACGGCAGCTAAGCCTCCAAGTCTAAGGCTGGCTTACCACTCGGTAGGATTTTATTTATCTTAGGCGAGTACTTGGACTGCAGCTAAGCCTCCGAGTGGGAGGCTGGCTTACCACTCGGTAGGATTTTATTTATCTTAGGCGAGTACTTGGACTGCAGCTAAGCCTTCGAGTGGAAGGCTGGCTTACCACTCAGTAGGATTTTATTTATCTTAGGCGAAACGGATTTCGTAGCTAAGCCTTCGTGTGGGAGACTGGCTCGCCACTCGGTTAGGATTTTTTTACAGACTTGGGCGAATCAGATTCGCAGTCAAGCCACCCACTGGGGGATTGTTTTTGAGTAGACAAAAGAAATAACGATTACAGGGAAGATTATAAATCTCTTGCCTTTGATTGACAAACTACAGAAGTACTTTTATTACAACTCGTCTGAGTGAATACTTAGGTGTAAAAGGGACGGAGAAGTTCCGCGTTCCAAGCTCGGGGCTCGTCGATCTGATGCTCGACATTGTAAAGACGGTATGCTCCATTGTGGAGAACTTTGGTGATGATGAAGGGACCTTCCCAAGAAGGAGCAAGCTTGTGTAGTTTCTGCTAATCCACTCAGAGAACTAAATCTCCTTCCTGGAAGGCTCGACTCTTCATGTTTTTGGCGTGGAAGCGACGCAAGTCCTGTTGGTAAATTGTTGATCTAATCAGAGCCATCTCCCTCTCTTCCTATAATAGGTCGACTGCATCCCGCCGCGCTTGTTCTGCTTCTGCTTCAGTGTAGAGCTCGACTCAAGGAGCGTTATGGAGAAGGTCACTCGGTAAGACTGCTTCAGCTCCGTAGACCAAGAAGAATGGAGTTCTCCCAGTCAACCTGTTGGGCGTGGTCCTTAAGCCCCAATGTACTGAGGGAAGTTCGTCGACCCATGCACCAGCCGCATGCTTAAGATCACGCATTAAACAGGGTTTCAACCCTTTGAGGATCAAACCGTTGGCTCATTCAGCTTGTCCATTTGACTGTGGGTGAGCGACTGAAGCGTAGTCGACTCGTGTGCCCTAGGATGTGCAGAAGTCTCTGAACTCTTCGGAGTCAAAGTTTGACCCATTGTTAGTGATGATGCTGTGCGGGAACCCATATCTGAATATCAATTCTCTGATGAAGCTGACAGCAGTACCGGCATCGAGGTTCTTGATGGGTTTAGCTTCGATCCACTTAGTGAACTTGTCGACTGCTACCAGCACATGGGTAAAACCGCTTCTGCATGTTCTCAAAGGACTGACCATATCCAAACCCCACACTGCAAAGGGCCAGACGAGTGGTATAGTCTTCAAAGCTGACGCGGGCTTGTGTGACATATTGGAATAAAATTGACATCCCTCGCACTTGTCGACTATCTCCTTCGCCATTTCATTCACTCTTGGCCAATAAAACCCGGCTCGGTATGCTTTGGCCACGATGGTCTGAGAGGACGCATGATGACCACAGGTCCCCGAGTGGATGTCATCAAGGATTATTCGCCCTTCTTCTGGCGTTATGCATTTTTGACCAACTCCAGTCGCGCTTTCTCTGTACAACTATCCCTTTATCACAGTAAAGGCTTTAGATCGGCGGACGATCTGTCGAGCCTCTTCTTCGTCCTCCGGGAGCTCTTCCCTCAAGATATACGCGATATATGGTACTGTCCAATCTGGAGTGATCACTAGAACTTCCGTGATCAGGTCGACCACTGCCGGGACTTTGACCTCAGTCGGGTCCGTGACAGTCTTAGGCTGCGGGGCCTCATCGGTAAAAGGATCTTCTATGACTAACGGAGTGTGGATATGTTCCAAAAACACACCACTAGGGATGGCTTCTCTCTTAGATCCTATCTTCGCCAGGTTGTCAGCTGCTTGATTTTTCAGTCGGGGTATGTGGTGGAGCTCTAACCCTTCGAACTTCTTTTCGAGCTTCCTCACTGCATTGCAGTATCCAGTCATGGCTGGGCTTCTAACGTCCCACTCCTTCATTACTTGATTTACCACCAAATCTGAATCGCCGTAGACCATAAGGCGATGGACGCCGAGTGAAATGGCCATGTGTAATCCATACAAGAGTGCTTCATATTCTGCTTCATTGTTGGAGGAATCAAAGTGGATCTAGAGCACATATCTGAGCTTGTCTCCTTGGGGGGAAATCAACACAACCCCAGCACCATAACCATTTAACATCTTAGAGCCATCAAAGAACATGGTCCAATGCTTCGAGTGGACTTGAGTCGGCTATTGTTGCTCAATCCACTCGGCAAGGAAATCTGCTATAGCCTGGGACTTAATGGCTTTCTTTGCCTCGAATTTGATATCAAGGGGAAGGAGTTCAATCGCCCATTTAGCCACTCGACCAGTTGCATCTCTGTTGTGCAGAATCTCTGACAATGGTGCGTCGCTGACGACTGTAATGTCATGATCAGAGAAATAATGAGCAACCTTCTTCATGGTCATGTAGATCCCATATACGAGCTTCTGATAATGAGGATATCTTTGCTTCGATGGGGTCAAAACTTCAGAGAGATAATACACTGGGCGCTGAACTTTGAAGGCTTTCCCTTCTTCTTCCCGCTCGACCGTAAGTACTGTACTGACGACTTGTCCTGTGGCTGCAATATAAAGCAACAGAGGCTCTTTGCTGATTGGAGCAGCAAGCACCGGCTGGGTGGAGAGCAGAGTTTTTAACTCGGCAAACGCTGCATCAGCTTCTGGAGTCCACTCGAACTTGTCTGCCTTCTTCATCAGTCGGTAAAGGGGCAACGCCTTTTCACCGAGGCGAGAGATGAATCGACTTAACGCGGCCAAGCATCCAGTAAGCTTCTGGACATCGTGCACACGCACAGGGCGTTTCATTCGGAGTATGGTGCCAACTTTTTCTGGGTTAGCATCGATTCCTCGTTCGGAAACGAGAAAACCGAGTAACTTCCCGCCAGGTACTCCGAATGTGCACTTTGAAGGATTGAGCTTGATATCATACCTCCTGAGATTGGCAAATGTTTCAGCTAAGTCAGTCAACAGGTCGGAACCCTTTCGCGACTTGACCACGATATCATCCATGTATGCTTCCACATTCCGACTGATTTGAGTGAGTAAACACTTTTGAATCATTCTCATGAACGTGGCTCCGGCATTCTTGAGGCCGAATGGCATGGTGATATAGCAGAAGCACCCGAATGGGGTGATGAAAGCTGTTTTGATTTCGTCGGGCCCATACAGACGGATCTGATGATACCCGGAATAAGCGTCTAGAAAAGACAATCTCTCGCACCCTGCGGTCGAGTCGACAATTTGGTCGATGCGAGGGAGAGGAAAATGATCTTTCGGGCAGGCCCGATTGATATGTTTGAAATCAATGCACATACGAAGGGAATTGTCCTTTTTGGGAACCATAACGACATTGGCGAGCCACTCGGAGTGGTATATCTCTCGGATGAACTCTGCTGCAAGGAGTCGAGCCACCTCTTCGCCAATGGCTTTTTTCTTCTGAACGGCGGACCGTCGAAGATGTTCTTTAACAGGTTTTGCCTTTGAATCGACTCTAAGGCGATGCTCAGCCAGTCCCCTGGGAACACCTGGCATGTCAGCTGGCTTCCATGCGAAGATGTCCCAGTTCTCACGGAGGAACTGGGTGAGCGCTTCTTCCTATTTAGAGTCGAGTGTAGTGGAAATATGGGTCGGAGCTGCATTGGGGTCAGTCGGGTGGATGTGAACTGGCTTCGTCTCCCCGGACGACTGAAATGCTGACTCTGTGGCGGGCTTCTTGGCCCGCAGTAAATCACTCGGATCTGCGTTCTTCTTGTATCCTTCCAGCTCTATCACTGTTATCTGGTCATCCGCAATCTTTGAGCCTTTCTGGAAACACTCTTCTGCTTTCTTCCGGTTACCAGTGACGGTGATCACGCCTTTGGGGCCAGGCATCTTTAACTTGAGGTACACGTAACATGGTCGAGCCATGAAGCGGGCGTAGGCTAGTCTTCCCAAGATAGC
Source organism: Triticum aestivum (assembly GCF_018294505.1). NCBI lineage: Eukaryota > Viridiplantae > Streptophyta > Magnoliopsida > Poales > Poaceae > Triticum > Triticum aestivum. The sequence continues at coordinate 604,950,277 of NC_057810.1, read as the reverse complement.
GTGGTAGGTGCTCTGGAAATCCATGATTTCAAATGTCAGCTTCTCTTTGCGGAAATGCTTTGAGTCGCCGAACACCACATCCAGAGCTATTTGGCTGAGTGACTCAGCCTTCTTTCCTGGGATGACTCCGTGAAAACTCATGTTGCTGGAACTGAGCCTGGACATCGGAATGCCCATTCCCTTGAGCGTCTCTGCATACAGTATGTTCAACCCGCTGCCGCCATCCATCAATACCTTCGTCAGTCGAGTGCCTTCGACGACCGGGTCGACCACCAGTGCTTGCCTCCCAGGGGTGGCAATATGAGTAGGATGGTCCGACTGGTCGAAAGTAATGGGAGTTTGCGACCATCTCAGATAGTTTGGTGTCGCCGGTGCGACCATATTGACTTCACGGTTGATCACTTTCAGTCGACTTTTGCTCTCTACATCAGCAAAAATCATCAAAGTGGAGTTGACATGAGGGTACTCTCCATCACTGTCCTGCTTGTCCTCAGCCTTGTCCGACTCCTTCTCTTTGTCCTTCGGCTGTTTCCCTTGGAACTGCTGGATTAAGAGCCGGCACTGGCGAGTGGTATGCTTTGGGTAGATGAAGTTACCCTCTTCGTCTTTCTTCGTGTGGATATGACACGGCAGGTCCATCACATCATTACCCTCCTTATCTTTTACCTTCTTGGGGTTCCAAGATCCTTTGGGCTTCCCTTTAAATTTGCCCTGTGTCACGGCTAGAGCCTCTCCAGGAGCTGCTGGCTCGGCCTTCCGCTTTTGCTTCCGACTGGAGTTTCCTTTATCCGACTGACTCGGCTTGTACTTGCCGCTCCGGAGTCGGTCCTCTTCTTCGCCGTTGGCGTACTTGGTGGCTATTTCCATCATCCGACTCAGGGTCATGTCTCCAGTTCGACCAAACTTCAGGCTCAACTCTCTGTTCTTGACGCCATCTTTGAAGGCGCAAACCGCTTGATGGTCCGACACATTCTCTACAGTGTGATGCAAAGTGATCCACCTCTGGATGTAATCCCTCAGTGTTTCACTCGACTTTTGCACACAAACTTGTAGCTCAGTCAATCCAGCAGGTCGCTTGCAAGTTCCCTCAAACGTCCTGACGAACACTCGAGAAAGATCATCCCAGGTGTAAATGCTGCTGGGAGCTAACTAATTCAACCATGCCCTGGCTGAACCCTCTAGCATAAGTGGCAAATGTTTCATGGCCACCTCATCATTACCGCCACCAATCTGAACAACCACTCGGTAGTCTTCGAGCCAAGTTTCAGGCTTAGACTCTCCGGTGAACTTACTCACCCCAGTCGCCAACCTGAAGTTGGGGGGTATCACTGCGGCTCTAATCACTCTGCTAAACATTCTAGACCTGAAACGTGGACTCGGCTGCTTGTGGGCACATCTCTGTCATGACCACCTCTATGAGCTCTGTTTCGGTCAACCAAACCCTGCACGATGATGGATCTCGCGTCAAAGCCTAGCTCTCTGGGGTCGACTGGAGCTCTTCGCCCAACACTGAGCTGGCGTCTGTCATCTTGCTGCCGATGGGTGTTAGACCCACTTCTCGGAGGAGGAGTGGGCACTCGACGCCTGTCATCACGATCAAATCGGTCATCATAGTGGTCCCACCGGCCTTCATGTCCCATGCGCCTCGGAGGCGACCTTGGACTGTGAGCCGACTGAACAGTATTCTCAGCGACAGATCGACTGTGAATCCTGTTATGTGACTGTGACACAGCTGAATTCTGATCTCCTATCGCATGGAGCAAATCTTTGATCTGCATCAAGCCTCTTCTAGCCTCTGACTGAGAGGGCTGAATTGACTCCGCTATGCGGGCTGCAGCTGCCAAATTCTGAATTGGGGTTCGATATACCTGAGTTGGTTGCGGAAAGAGCTGACGTCGATTGGAGTTAGTCGCTCGTTGACGCGCATGCTCGTCGAGTGCTCGCTGAAGGTTCTCCAGTCGAGTGCGTTCAGCCAGGTTGGCTAAACGCGCCTCTTCCAGGGCGCGAGCCTCAGGTGTTTCTCCTGCTATGGGAGTATGCAGGGCATCCATGTTCCGGCGGCAAAGTTCTTCTCTCTGCTGGGAAGTGAGCGGCTCGGGTTGGTACTCTTCATGGGCTTGAGCGGGTTCGTCCTCGTCGTCCATCCCATCGCCGCGGGGGAAACCGGGAGGACTACGGGGCCCGTTGACCATCAGGACCTCCGCCGCTGGGTCACTGCTACCGCACTCGGATGCAGTCCCTATGGAGCCAGTCGACAGGTCGAACAGGCCGTAGAGAGATTCGTCGGGCTCAATCGCCGTGACTTGGGTGGTGGCCGATTGGCGAGCCACTGCGTGCCTCACCCATCGCTGGAGCCTCGACCGACCAGAGTGCTTGTGCTAGTGGGAGACATGGAGGGAGGATGGTGCAGGAGTCGATCGTTATGGAGTCGACTGCTGCCGCAGCAAGACGCCACGGACACACGCCCGAAAGTGCGTCGTCCCGCGGACGGGGAGCGCGTCGATGTCGAGTGGTGCCTCCTGGAGCCAAGCGGAGTCGTCGGCGATGAAAGTGAGTGCACCAAGACGGATCTCGTGGCCCTCGACCAGTGCTCTGCTGGAAACCATGATGAAGGTGATCGGACAAATTGCAGCTTCTCCAAAAAAGTCGCTAAGACATCTGCCCCATGGTGGGCGCCAACTGTCGTGGTTCTAAGTCTGACAGTAGAATGGGGGGTAAGTATGGAAAGGCAAGGTCGTAGCTATGGAGTAGTTGTACACACGGGTGTTTAGCAAGTTCAGGCCCTTCTCAGAGGAAGTAATAGCCCTACGTCTCGGAGCCCGGAGGCGGTCGACTGATCTTTGTGTATATGAGTTACAGGGGTGCGAACCCTTCTACCAGTGGAGGGGGGTGGCTTATATAGAGGACGCCAGGACCCCAGCCAGCCCACGTAGAGGAGGGTTAAAGTACATTAAGGCCGGGCGTTACTGGTAACGCCCTACATAAAGTGTCATCATGACCATTAAGACTACTTAATTATAGACCGTTTGGATACAACATAGATCCTGAACTTCTGATGGTCGAGTGCCTCTTCATGGTCGAGTGTCTTCTAGCCGGTCGAGTGGAGTCTCCCTTGGTCGAGTGGAGCTTCTCTTGGTCGACTGGAAGGTAGCTTCGTCTGATGATGTCCTTGGGTATGGTATCCTAGATAGGTCCATGACCCTACCCTAGGTACATAACCCCATCAAGGATAACATGAAGCTAGAACCACGAAACTTCGAGAGAACGGGAAAGACTTAGAGGGAAAACTCTTCTTCAATCTTCAAATGATGACGAGAAACACCACCAAAATTACTGAGATACTCCGGGAGAATGAAAACCGAAAAGGTTGAGCCAACAATGAAAAGAATTTGAATGAGATCTTGGAAAGGCATGTGACTGATGAAATCCATTCTTGCGCCACACTTGAAAAGAATTGAGAATAGCTCCGGAATAATTAGAAGAGTCAGGTAAGATCCTAGAAAAAGACCTGTGGGTTAGGGACTAAAAGAAAAACACCGTTGGAAAGGGATGTTGAACAGATAGATGATGTGCCGGAACAATTGAAATATTTGAATGAGGCGACAACCTCGAATTAATTTGAACACAGACGAATCTCCTGAGATGTCTAGAACTCCGGAATGATTGAACGGCGAGAGGCAAACGAGCAGGGAGAACACTTGATCCAAGGGAAAGAATATAATCACTACCAAAATTAGAATTGAATCCACTGGAAAAGAAAAAGAGATGAAGAATGACGAACGAGACGAGAATTCACCGGTTGAAATAATTGAGGGAAAACCTGAAGAGGCTCCGCACGAATGAAATAGCTTCTAAAATAGATGCTCAGACTCCGGGAAGAAAAGGGGTGGGAGGGCGGGAAAAACACAGACAACTGGAAGGGGGAATCGACGAATATCTTGAAGAGAAAACATCGGTTGAATAATTGAGGAAAGAAAGCAAAGACTTCGCACGAGTAGGATGGATACTCGATTACGGTCTCTGGTTCCGAGAGGAAGAAGGGTGGGCGGGTGGGAAAAGAAAACAACTGAGGATTGCACTTGGCGAAGAAGAAGAGGCTCGAGTCAACTTGACGAGAAATGCACCGGATGAAAAGAGCTGAGAACCAACGATCGGAAAATCAACTGCGTGATCCTAAAGAAAATTTGAAAGGGAAGAGAAGTAATTTAAAACACCTATGTCAAGATATCTCACCAGAGCGACGAAGGGGGTTGAGGATTAAAAAGAATTCCTACTCTCTGATATAACTAGACTCAGAAAACTGTTTTCTTCTAGACTCAACAACGGCCAAACTACACGATCAATCAAGGGGGCTCCTAGGGTCGGTCGAGGCTCTGATACCAACTTGTCACGCCCAATATGCGACCCTATTCAAAAGGAACTCGAAGGTCCCACCAAGGATAGACCCGCATATTGAAACGCTTTTGCAAGGTGGATATCATTACATCAACATTACATAATAGATGGGGATACATACAAAACATCCAAATGACACATGAATACAACAATATATCATACATGAGATCAACATCCGACTACGGATGAAACACAAACAGAAGCTCAAACGACATCCACCCTGCTAGCCCAGGCTGCCGACCTGGAACCTATCCCTGATCGAAGAAGCAAAAGAAGAACTCCAAAACAAGCAATCATCGCTCTCACGTCATGATCATCGCAACCTATACCTGCAACTGTTGTTGTAGTAATCTGTGAGCCACGAGGACTCAGCAATCCCATTACCATGGGTATCAAGACTAGCAAAGCTTAAATGGGTAAGGAATGGGTAAAGTGGTGAGGTTGCAGTCGTGACTAAGCATATATGGTGGCTAACATACACAAATAAAAGCGAGAAGAGAGCAAGCGGAACGGTCGTGAAGCTAGCAATGATCAAGAAGTAATCTTGAACTCCTACTTACGTCAAACCTCACCCAAAACCGTGTTCACTTCCTGGACTCCGCCGAGAAGAGACCATCACGGCTACACACGTAGTTGATGCGTTTTAATTCGGATCTGGTGTCAAGTTATCTACAACCAGACATTAACAAATTCCGATCTGCCACATAACCGCGGTCACGACTTTCGAAAGTTTATACCCTGCAGGGGTGTCCCAACTTAGCCCATGATAAGCTCTCGCGATCAATGAAGGATATACCTTCTCCCAGGAAGACCCGATCAGACTCGGAATCCCGATTTACAAGACATTTCGACAATGGTAAAACAAGACCAGCAAGACAGCCCGATGCGCCGACAATCCCGATAGGAGTTGCACATATCTCGTTCTCAGTGCAACACCGAATGAACACTACGTACAACTAAAACTAGACCTCGAGTTTCCCCGAGGTGGCGCTGCAAGTGGCTCTGGTTCGGACCAACACTTAGACAAGCATTGGCCCGGGGGGCTATAATAAAGATGACCCTTGGGTTAATTACTCCCAAGGGAAATGTAGGTGGTGGTGAGGCAAATGGTAAAACCAAGGTTGGGCCTTGCTGGAGAAGTTTTATTCAAATCGAACTGTCAAGGGGTCCCATAAATCACCCAACCGTGTAAGGAACGCAAAATCTGGGAACATAACACCGGTATGACGGAAACTAGGGCGGCAAGAGTGGAACAAAACACCAGGCATAAGGCCGAGCCTTCCACCCTTTACCAAGTATATAGATGCATTAATTAAATAAGAGATATTGTGATATCCCAATCATAATCCTGTCCACCATGGGGCAATCTTCAACTTCACCTGCAACTAGCAACGCTATAAGAGGGCTGAGCAAAGTGGTAACATAGCCAAGCAATGGTTTGCTATCAAGGGTGCAAAAGGTTAGAGGCTGACATGGCAAATTGGGAGGCTTGAAGCGCAAATGATAGGTAGCGCAGCAAAGCGATAGAACGAAGCAACTAGCATAGTAATGATAGTAGTGAGATCCAGGGTAGCGGTCATCTTGCCTGAAATCCCGCAAGGAAGAAGAACGAGTCCATAAAGAAGATGAATCCACGAAGACGAACCAAGCGTAGACGAACGAATCGTCACGATCGCAACGAAACGGGAACTATCGACAAGAAGCACACAACATGGTAAACACGCCACACATAGACAAGACATGATGCACAACAGGCATGATGCATGACAAGGCTACATGAAGCTACTCATGGCAAGAGATGATGCAAACAAGAGCAACACATCAAAACAAGTTTAAATGAGGCCGGGAACAACATATAACAATTCCGGTAAGTCCTCATATGTAAATTTCGAAGTTGGTCCAGATCTGAATAAACCTTATGTTCAAGTTGTTAAATAGCAAGTTAAAATGCACCAAGATGATCTACACAAGATTCTAGTCAAGTTACATATAAAGTTCGTTTAATTCGGAGCTACGGCCTAGAAGATATGAGCAAAACAAGTTAAACATGGCATTGATGCAAAATGCATACAAAAATCAAGCAAACACCTCAAAACAAGGATGCAACATGACAATATGGAACTACATGCAAAATCAAGAAAGTTTCATATAGAGCACACTCAAAACGGAGCAACGGTTCAACACATACACTCTATACAAGTTATAACAACAATTTGTCCAAAACAGCAACTAGGCATCTTGCAAGCATCAAAACAACATGCTACAGTACCACAATATGAAAACAAAAGGCATGGTCATGATGTACAGGTAAAGCATAACAATACATGAGCACTGAGCTATCTCCAGAAATCACTAGAACATGCTCAAACACACATGGCAAGATTGCAACTAATAATAGTTACAGATTTAGCAGAAATAACATCAGGTTGCAATGTTTACAGCTATCAAACAACATGTTACAAGAACTTATCATGACAAACAAAGGCATGGAATGAATCTACTAATTGCATAGAACAAAAATCCTTTACCGACCATGAGCCAAAAAGGGCACAGAAGATATGATGGCACCCATGTAAACATGGCAAGTTATATGACAGATTCATACATGGCAGGAACAACAATAAGTAGGCATATTTATGAGCTTGTACCACTCACCACAGAGCAATAAATGGCATGACAAGGTTACTAATAGTAAGAATACATATTTATGAAGCTAAGCATGGCAAGAACAAGTTCATAGAGTGCATGGATCACTAGCAAAACACATGGCAAAACTGAACTTCATGTTAATAGGCTGACATCAACATTATTTAGCAAATTTGGAGCATGATATTAACAATCTACAACAAGCTATAAATGCAACCAGGGGCATGGATGGATAGAGCATGACATGTATAACAAATCATCCTTAGTGAACATCTCCAGATTATGCATAGAATGACTTGTGGAAGCAGGTTTACATAGCATCACAAAATAACAGATTCAGCCTAGCAAAACAGCAACAGCAAGTACCCTACTTAACAAGCTTGATGCACTCACTACAAGACTCAAAAAAATACATGGATGGCACCCATGTAAAGATGGCATGACATAGTTCAAAACACATATAGACATCAACCTCATAGGATGCACACATCAAACATGGAAAAAATGACAAATGAGCATGTTATAACTGTTTCAGCAGATTAACAACATATAGAACTCTTGTAACGATGATTCAGGCATCAAGATGGACTCAAACAAGCATGGCACAATGGAATGAAATTAAGAGCATCTCATGATGAACATTTTGATATATAATGCACGCAAAACGGAGCAGTGTGCATGGAATTATGATGCGATGAACATGGCTCTAGAATGCAAAAATTACAGGGACTGTGAAAAAACTACCAGCGCGGGATCCGATTGGGGGAACTCCATTCCTCGAACAGAGCAGCAATGGCGGAAGTCAACGCCAACGGGGAGGGGCGTGGGGCTCCGGCGGGGCTCGGGATGGCCGGGAATGGGTCTGTGGAGGCGCGGGCTTGCCAGATCCGGGCAAGGCGGCGGCGGACGGAGCTCGGGGTGGCGCTAACTAGAGTTGGAGCTTGGGGCTGCCATCCATGGCGTCCTGGAACAGGTGAGAGATCGTGAGGGAGAGCGTGGAAGGAGGAGAAGGAGAGACGGGGCGGCAGGACCTGAGATCGGCGGCGCGGAGCAGTCCGCTGAGGTCGCCGTGGTTGGTCTCCGGCGACCCGGCGGCGGGGCGGCGACGCACTGCGGCGCGGGATGAGCTCGGGAGGAGCTCGGGCTTGCGGGAGAGCGGGGGAGCGGCGGCTAGGCTGCCCTGGGCCCCGATGGGCTCGGCAGGCTACGCCCGGGCCTGGCGGGCCGCGGCGGCGCGGGGAGGAGCAGGGGTGACGGTGGATGATGTGGCAACACGTGATTGGCTCGGACGCGGTGGCGGACAGTCCGGCGGATTTCACCTCACTAGAGTCCTTATGGACGGTGGCAGCAGCCTGAACCTGCTTTATCAGGATACAGTGCAAAAAATGGGTATAGATCCCTCAAGGATTAAACCCACAAAGACGACCTTTAAAGGCGTCATACCAGGTGTAGAAGCCAGCTGTATAGGCTCAGTCACACTCGAAGTGGTCTTTGGATCCCCGGATAATTTCCGAAGCAAAGAGTTAATCTTCGACATAGTCCCGTTCCGCAGTGGCTATCACGCCCTGCACGGACGAACCGCATTCGCAAAATTTAATGCGATGCCGCACTACGCATATCTCAAGCTCAAGATGCCATGCCCTCGTGGAGTCATTACGGTCAATGGAAACACCGAACGCTCTCTCCAAACAGAGGAGCACACGGCGGCCCTGGTGGCGGAAGTACAAAGTAGCCTCTTAAGGCAATTCTCCAATCCGGCTGTTAAACATTCGGACAATGTCAAGCGCGCCCGAAGTAACCTACAACAAAACCGACTGGCACGTTTTGAGGAAGCATAGTAGTGCGGCCCCAACCCCAGCCCTCGCGAGATTGGGATAGCAGTACCACGCGTACATAACTACGCTCTGGAAATACGATGGGCATAAGAGGAGGGGCACAACCACGGCATGCCCAGAATGCGGCTCAACGCACTAGGGGCTCCCGATTTTGCCAATTCTTCTTCTTTTATATATATATATATACTTTTAGGACTCCACTATTCGGAAGGCCTGTCCGGCAATACACTCGCCGAACACACGATGCAATAGCCATGGGGACAACAAGCCACATAAAATGTCCAGGTGATCTCTATAACGAGCTAAATACCTGTCTTACTTAAAGTCTCACAGCTTGCCCCTAGAGGGGGAAATGTCAAGTAATCCCATCTCTTGCTTATCACACTATTTGTATCGTTCTGCTTTCATAGCAGCCCTTTAAATAACAATACATAGCTCTTGTCTGTTATTGTATTCATTCATTTTTATATAAATATGTTCAGTCATGACATTATGCAACCGTACACTTTGGTACGGCCAATACACCAGGGGCTTAAGTACCCCATAATACGGTGTGAGAAGACCGAACACTCTCATGAGTGCGGCACCCCAAACTTATAGCATTATATGGATCGGCTCTGAATCATGTCTTGGGTCAATAGTTGGGTTTGCCCGGCTCCCATGTTTTGGTACCTTATGTTCCGCAATGTCGGCTAAGGTAGCGCTGGGAGAACTACTGCGATTGTGCCCCAGTTGAGCTGGGTTAACACCTCAGTAGAGAAAGCTAAAACTGACCATCATGATAGGGTGAGAGACCGGTCGCTGTTCGAGAGGTTTTTTGAGTCCCTAAAGACTGATGCCGTTTAGAGCGAGGAGCTGGATTTATCCGGCCTAGGCGTGGATAGCGCCCCAAACTCGGTCTTCCGAATACTAGGGGCTTCGCCGAAATTTAAAATTATAGAATTCTATGGCTAAGTGAGAGTGATAAAGCATTATAAGTCCGGCGGCCTTGTTCATTCTGTTGAGCGCCTCCCTAGATGGACCCAATAATGGGAACAAGAGCGCTCAGGTTTATCCCGAACACCCCAGCACTCGTGGCATGAGGGTAGAAGCCGACGACTTGCATCTCTCAGATTTCATAAACGGCCGCACAGAAGGTAATATTTTAAATTCAAAAAGTGTTGCTTTGTGCATATGAACAAGTTTTCAGCGCACGGGATAAACACGAGCGAGTTTACTCAAAAATTACATCCCCGGTACATTCATTCGCTACAAGACGGGCACCCTTCAAGACGCCCTCATAATACATCTCGGGCCTGCGATGCTCCTTCCCCTCCGGTGGCCCATCCTTCACCAGCTTCTCAGCATCCAGCTTGCCCCAGTGCACTTTAGCATGGGCAAAAGCCCTACAGGCGCCCTCGATGCACACGGAGTGCTTGATGACTTCAAGCCGTGGACAGGCATCCACCAGCCGCCGCACCAGCCCAAAGTAGCCCAAATGCATGACCTTCCCAGGCCACAGTCGGCCTATCAGGCCCTTCATGGCCTGTTCGGCTACCTTATGAAGCTCGACCAGCTGCTTCAGCTGGTCGCTCAAGGGCACCGGGGATTCGGCCACAGCATACTGGGACTAGAACACCTTCTCCGTCGAGCTTCCTTCCTCGGCCCGATAGAATGCGGCGGTGTCGGATACACTGCGGGGCAGATCTGCTAATGCTCCTGGAGAGCTCCGGATGCGGGTAAGTAACAGGTAATTTACTTTCACGTGCTTGCTTTGCATAAAGAATGCCTTACCCGCCGCAATATTTTTCATCGCCTCAATCTCCTGGAGGGCTTTTTGGGCTTCGGCCTTGGCAGATTTGGCGCTTTCAAGTGTCGAGGCAAGCTCGGACTCTCGAGTCTTCGAGTCAAGCTCTAAACTCTCATGTTTCTTCACGAGAGCAACGAGCTCTTGCCGCACCTCCGCCACCCGCGCCTCTTGCTTTTCTTGCTCAGTGCGCTCCATGGCCGCATTGTCTTTCGCCTAGGATAGCACTTCCTTCAGGGTCACCACCTCGGATGTGGCCCCTGCAACATTCACGTTGGTCCTATCATTATTTGCAACCAGGTATTTTTTACATACCTTCCTGGTGCTCGAGCTACTTCTTGGCATGGCCGAGCTCGTTCTCAGACCGCTCGAGGCTCTGCTTCAATGCATCGACCTCTGCAGTCAGTGCGGCAGAGGTCAGCAGCGCAGCCTGCATTCCCATATTGACATATTTATGTTAGACTCCTGCGTATATCTTTTTTAGATCCTCAGTCCGGCTTTTCTTTCCGAACACCACACTAAGCATCAGGGGCTACTGTCTATGCGGTAACATTTTTATATGTTTTAAATACATACCTCAAAGCCTATTAGCAGGCTGGTACAGGCTTCTGTCAGCCTGCTCTTGGCGGACTGAACCTTCTGAATCACCGCACTCATAACAGTGCGGTGCTCCTCATCGATGGAGGCACCGTTAAGCACCTCCAGCAAATTGTCTGGCGCCTCTGGTTGGATGGAGGCCGCCGGCATCGTAGGCTTGCCCTTCTTGCGAAGGGGCCGCCTGCCAGACTCCGGAACCACTGAAGGTTCCGGAGCGGTGTCCGGCCTAGGACCGGACTTAGATCCCTGTGGGGCTTCATCCCCTTTGGTCCTGGAGTCCGGGAGGTCGCCTCGCGGCGCCTCCAGGACCACCTCCCCCTGGTTTAGTCCCTTTTGGGACTCCACCTCGGCAACGTCCGTAGGGCGAGGGGAGGAGGCTGTCGGGAGTGAAGCGCTATTCACATCCGACGAATCCAGGGAGCCGCTCGACGAATCGCCGAGCTGAGCCTTGGGCAGACTGCATGATTGAATTCGGCGTCAGAAGGTACTGTACAATAGAGGAGCGCCATAAGTTATTCTGGTATCCGGATACTTACGATTTTGCCAGGGGCTTGACCCTGGATGGCCATTCCTCTCCATCGTCTTCGGCGTCGGAGGCGCGGTCCGGTAGAAGGGTCCTCCCCTTCTTGGACCCTCTGGCCTCCCCAGTTGGGGCGGCCTTCCTTTTCTTCCCTCCGCCCTCTGAAGGGGGAGAGGCTTCTTCTTCCTCCTCCTCGTCTTCGGAGGCGGAGGGTGCTTAGGGGTCGTCGGGCGATGAATCTGACACCACCAGGCGTCAGGAACTCTTTCGAGTCCCCGTGGCCTTCTTCTTGGCCTTCTTCTCCGACACCACGTGAGGTGCCGGAACCAGCAGCTTCGTCAAGCGTGCATCTGCTGGGCCTTCGGGCAAAGGGGCCGGACAGTCAAATTGTTCGGACGTCCTCTTCCAGTCCTGTTAAAGGAGCGGGGGTTTAGATCCTGCATAGAGTCAAACTATGAAAATCGAGTATCCTATAAAGGATAAAAACAAGCTTACTTCGGTGGCTTGGCGCTTGGCGCAGAATCCGCGTACCTCGGTGACGGGAGGGGAGACCTCGGAGCTCTTGAATAGCATCTTCCAGGCGTCCTCGTGCTTTGTGTCGAAGAGCCTGGACAAAGTCTGGTGCTGAGCCGGGTCGAACTCCCACAAGTTGGAAGCCCGTTGTTGACACGGGAGGATCCGGCGGAAGAGCATGGCCTGGATTACGTTGACAAGTTTAACCTTCGTGTTCACCAGGTCTTGGACGCAGGTTTGGAGTCCGGCCACCTCTTCCGGATTACCGCTCAACAGGCCCGTCTCTTTCCAGGACGTGAGCCAGGTGGGGATGCCAGATTGGAATTCGGGGGCCGCTGCCCACTTAGGGTCACGCGGCTCAGTGATGTAGAACCACCCCGATTGCCACCCTTTGATGGTTTCTACGAAGGAGCCCTTGAGCCATGTGACGTTGGGCATCTTTCCCACCATGGCGCCTCTGCACTCCGCTTGCCGTACGCTCACGACCTTCGGCTTGACGCTGAAGATCTTCAGCCATAGGCCGAAGTGAGGCTTGATGTGGAGGAAGGCCTCGCACACGACAATAAATGCCGAGATGTTCAGGATGAAGTTCGGGGCCAGATCATGGAAATCCAGGCCGTAGTATAACATGAGCCCCCGGACAAATGGGTGAAGTGGGAAGCCCTGTCCGCGGTGGAAATGGGGAAGGAACACCACCCTCTCATGGGGCCTAGGGGTGGGGATGAGTTGCCCCTCATCTAGAAGCCGGTGCGCGATGTCGTTAGACAAGTATCCGACCTTCCTCAACTTTTTGATGTGCCCCTCCGTAACCGTGGAGGCCATCCATCTACCTCCCGCTCCGGACATGATTGGAGAAGGTTGAGGTGGCAAGTGCGGACTTGGGCGCTGGAGCTCGAGTGCGCAGGAATAGATAAGCGAAGGAGGAAGAAGGCGTAGATGGAAAGGGTAGATCCTTATCCCCTTATATGGGAGGCCGAAACTATGAGCCCCCATCAGCCTAGTAAAACTCGCTTATCTCCCAAGCGCCACGATTCATGGCGCGGTTGGGTTACCCACGCCTGTATTGATGAGAATAACGGGATGAGGGGACATGATCTCCGCTTCGACAAGACATGCCAAGGAAACTGCCTTGCTAAACGCGCTGAGGTGGAACAGTAAAACGATTCGAATAAAGGCTTGGCCGTAGCGTGATGTCACACTACGGAATACGTCAGCAGATTAGATTTGTGTAAATATTATTCTCTCTACGGTGGTATGTGGAACTTATTTTGCAGAGCCGGACACTATCCTTGTGTTCAAACATCTTCTATGAAGTATTCGGAGGAGGAACCCGCCTTGCAATGCCAAAGACAATTTGCACGCCAGACTCGTTGTCATTGAAGCCTGGTTCAGGGGCTACTGAGGGAGTCCTAGATTAGGGGGTGTCCGGATGGCCGGACTATGACCTTTGGCCGGACTCCCGGACTATGAAGATACAAGATTGAATACTTCGTCCCGTGTCCGGATGGGACTTTCTTTGGCATGGAAGGCAAGCTTGGCGATACGATATGTAGATCTCCTCCCATTGTAACCGACTCTGTGTAACCCTAGCCCTCTCCGGTGTCTATATAAACCGGAGAGTTTTAGTCCATAGGATGGACAACAATCATACCATAGGCTAGCTTCTAGGGTTTAGCCTCTCTGATCTCGTGGTAGACCAACTCTTGTACTACCCATATCATCAATATTAATCAAGCAGGAGTAGGGTTTTACCTCCATCGAGAGGGCCCGAACCTGGGTAAAAGCATCGTGTCCCTTGTCTCCTGTTACCATCCGCCTAGATGCACAGTTCGGGACCCCCTACCCGAGATCCGCCGATTTTGACACCGACACTCCCCCTTTTTGGTGGATTGATGACAATACGGGATTTGCACAAATGAAATGAATATAGCACAGGCAAACCCCACAACTTCTAAAATATAGATGAGCTCCCCCTAGATTCATGCTAGAGAGTAAAGTGCTTTGGACTACACGGCACGAATACTAGGAGCACCACTCCCCCTATATTTTAGAAACAAAGCATATCTTGCAATAGTAAGGCTGACACTAGAGATGATATGAGCATAACATGAAAAGCATGATAAGCACAAGCTCAATAAGGAGATAACGAGAGAGTGCATATGTCTTACACCATATGATAGACTTAGTCTCACGAGCACAACTAAAGCAAGGCAAGTAGGTTCAACAACGGAAAGCAAAGGAAACGACGAAATACACGACACGCACGAAAATCCTACACTCTCTCCCCCTTTGGCATCGAGACACCAAAATGGCAGAGAGGTCACCTATAACACATGTGGTAGCTCAGGCAGAAAACGACTCATCGTCACCAGACTCCGCAGCAGGAACATACTCCTCCTCTGAATCGGTCCAATGGTAGCTCTGCTTCGCCATCCAGGCAGTCTCTGGGGTGATGTGCTTCTCAGAGCCGCTTGCCACGTCCTCCCCGCAAGCCCTCAAGATTCTGATGTCACGATGGTGACTCTCCTTCTGAGCAACATGGGCCTTATACTGCCCCTGAACCTGCAAGTAGAACGGCCTCTTCATCTTGTCCTTCAGCTTCTTTGCCCAAGAAGGCTCAACAGAGGGAGGCGTGAATGCAGAATGATCCTCAGCAGCGTGTTCCTCCTCAATGTTCTCCTCATCAATAGCCAGCTTGGCAGCCTCTACAGCAGTGGTGGTGTTAGCCCATTGGGGCTTGATGCGAAGCTTGATGGGCTCATGACGAATCCAGCCTGGAGCTTCAAACTCCTCATTGGGGAGGAGCTTCTCCCACGTCTTGGAGATCAGGTAAAACAGATAAGGCCCATAGATAGCGACCTTACGGTTGAACATGGCGAACTGAAGCTCACACCACATGATATGTGAGACATCAAGTGGCTGAGTCTGAGCCAGACGGGCCTCCTCACAAAGAAGCATCATGTCAACGAGATAAGCATGCACCTGTCCCATGTCACCAATGCGCGGGAAGAGCGTGTTCCGGAAGAGCCTATGCATGATGTCAAGGAAGGGGTTGAGCACCCAAGCCTTCTTCTTGTTAGGAAGCGTCTTCTCAACAAGGTATGGCATGAGCTTGTTCTTGTTGGCAGAGTCAGCGTTGGCGTGAGGGCGAACTCCAACTGGTGTATCGAGTCCTTCATCGGGAACAAGGAGCAACTCCATGAACTCCTTCCAGGTAGCAAACAACTGTCGACCATTGGTCATCCAAGTCATGCTCCTCTCTTCATTGACGCCGAAATGGACCGAAGCAAAGAACTGTGCAATGATCTCTGGATCAAAGTCCTTGTGGAAGGTGAGAATGTGTTCAATGCTGAACTGCTCCACAAGATCCAAGGCCTCTCCAAAGTACCCACGGTGCTTCTCCTACCTCATGTGAGTCATGTCAATCCAGTGAACTTCAACATAGTGATTCTGCTTGGCCTTGATCACATCCATATAGATCAGATTCTGTTGCCTGTTCCAGAAGAGTTCATTGCCCCGTGTGCTAGACCGGGGAGACACATAAGGATTGATCTTTCTTCGAATGACAAATTCTGCCTGGGGCATCTCATGCATGCCCATGACGGGCTCCTTCTGTTTGCTGGCGGTATGCTTGGTCCTGCATTGGGGAGCAGCAGAGGACCCCTCTGGAACATCATCTGGGTTGCACAGATGCTTGGACCCTCTGTCACGGCTGGGATTCGAGCGGTGAGGGAAACAGGAGCCACCACCTAGACACAAAGACACAAATAAACACAAAGGAACAAAACGAATCAAAAAATAACGAAAGAAAACACAAACACATGCGACTTGGATAAAAGACAAAACGGCACAGGATGATCTACGGTAGTACCGGGCGGGGTTCCGGATGTAAAAGAATTACATCCGCGCCAACCGCGGAAGTACCGTGCCGCGGAAGCACGGTAGTACCGCGCGTGGGGCGAAGGTAATTTTTTACTTCCGGACGCCCAGCGGTAGTACCGCACCAAGGTGCGGAAGTACCGTGGAGTATCAGATCCAGAAGAGGCTGTGGTAGTACCGCTCCTGGAGGAGCGGTAGTACCGCATGGAAGGAAAAACTGCCATTGAGGACGCGGATCTGGATCTAGAACCTCCGCACAACAACTTCGGTACTATCGTTGATCAAATGGAACTATTTTGACTATCCAAAGAGCAGGCAACTACTCTACCACTCTACAACGAATCCCACTTGCACAGATTTAGCCAAAAATCTCAAGAACACCACATGCATCTCCCCAAAACCTAGAAACACAAGGAAGGACAAAAACGAGAGGTATTTGGGGAAAAAACTGGGTCCATGGCAAGAGGGCGAGGTGGGGCGCGATCCCACCGGTCGGAATCCGAGGACAGCGGCCGGAGACGGAGATCCGGCAAAGGCCTCCGGCGCCATTCTTGGTCGGGAGAGAGAGACGGGGTGGGGAAAAGAGATGAATGGGTATGGGGGAGTTAGAACACCCCCTGTCCCGCTCTTAACCCCCACCTGCTCGCGTGGGCGCGGAAGTACTGCGGGTCATCGCGGTAGTACCGCCCGGGCTGAAGTACCGCACGCTGGGCAGTAGTACCGCTTGTTCAGCGGCAGTAAAAAATTTCTGCCGTGGAAGTAGCGGTAGTATCGTTCCCCTGGAGGGCCACACACTTGGAGAGAACCACCAACTCCTGCGGTAGTACCGTGGCACACCACGGTAGTACCGTAAACCAAGAAAGAGCTAGGACGCAAGAGAGAAGAAGGAGGAAAAAGAAAAACACCCACCGGGGAAACACCAACCAACACGAGAGAGAAAACAACTTCTCCAAGGAAGGGTGGTGGCCGGAGCCACCTATATTTGAGTCAATTGGTATGGCACCGCGAAGAATTATCCTTGGGTCCATGACCAAAACTTGTCTTTGAAGCAC
Organism: Triticum aestivum; assembly: GCF_018294505.1. Taxonomy (NCBI): domain Eukaryota; kingdom Viridiplantae; phylum Streptophyta; class Magnoliopsida; order Poales; family Poaceae; genus Triticum; species Triticum aestivum. The sequence goes on along the minus strand of NC_057810.1, from coordinate 604,933,054 downwards.
AAGTACCATAAAAAATGGCTAAAGTGAAAGAGTTGATTAGTATATGCATAATGGGGGGAGGAAGTGTTCATTGAGAGAACAACACTCCCCTATGTCCATGCCTACATCTAGACTAGACAACAAGTAGAGTGAGGAGGGGTGTGCACGGGCTCAAGTCAGATTGCTCGAATCAATGATATTTAGCTCATGCCTTAACTCGCGAAATCTTGCTTCATCCAAGGGCTTCGTGAAAATATCTGCAAGGTTATCATGAGTGTTGACATACTTGAGCTCGATCTCCCCTCGCCTAATGTGATCCCGGATGAAGTGATACTGAATCTCAATATGCTTCGTCTTGAAATGTTGCACCGGGTTGAGAGAAATCTTGATAGCACTTTCATTGTCACACCAAAGAGGCACTTTGTCACAAATGACACCGTATTCCTTTAAAGTTTGCCTCATCCATAAGTGTTGTGCACAACAACTACCGGCCGCCACATATTCCGCTTCGGTGGACGAGAGAGGCACACAACTTTGCTTCTTGGAAGACCAACTCACCAAAGAGCAACCAAGAAATTGGCACCCTCCAGAAGTGGACTTCCTATCCACTTTGTCTCCCGCCCAATCGGAATCCGTAAATCCTTCTAGCTTGAAGTTTGCTCCTCTTGGGTACCATAGGCCAAAGTTTGGGGTATGAGCCAAATATCGAAAGATTCGCTTGACCGCCACAAAATGGCTTACCTTCGGTGCGGCTTGAAACCGTACACACATACCCACACTCAACATGATATCCGGTCTAGATGCACAAAGGTAAAGCAAGGATCCAATCATAGACAGATATACCTTTTGATCCACCACTTTACCATTGGGATCAATGTCAAGTTGGCACTTGGTAGGCATTGGAGTGGAAGCCGGCTTGACATCACTTAGCTTGAATCTCTTAAGCATGTCTTGAGTGTATTTTGCTTGGTTGATGAAGGTACCTTCTCTTCTTTGTTTGATATCAAAACCGAGGAAGAACTTCAACTCTCCCATTGAAGACATCTTGAACTTAGAGGTCATGAGAGCGGCAAATTCTTCATTGAAAGCTTTGTTAGGGGAACCAAAGATAATGTCATCAACATATAGTTGGCACACAAACAACTCCCCTTTGACCTTCTTAGTCAAAAGAGTGGGATCGATTTACCCAACATCAAATCCACGATCTTGTAACAACTCGGTAAGGTGGTCATACCACGCACGTGGGGCTTGTTTAAGGCCATAGAGTGCCTTATCGAGTTGATACACATGATCCGGGAAGTAAGGATCCTCGAACCCGGGGGGTTGCTTGACATAACCAACTCATTAATAGGACCATTAAGAAAAGCACTTTTCACATCCATTTTTTTAACTTAAAGTTGTGATGGGAAGCATAAGCAATAAACAAACGAATGGATTCAAGGCGAGCAACGGGAGCAAAGGTTTCACCGTAGTCGATACCCTCGACTTGGGAGTAGCCTTGTGCTACCAATCTTGCCTTGTTGCAAATGATGTTCCCATGAGCATCTTGTTTTTTGTTGAAAATCCACTTGGTTCCAATGACGTGATGGTTCCCCGAAGGCCTTGGCACCAACCTCCACACCTTGTTGTACTCGAAGTTGTTGAGTTCTTCATTCATGGCATTGAGCCAATCCGAGTCTTCGAGCGCCTCATAGACCTTTTGGGGTTCAACATAAGAGACAAACGCGTGATGTTCACAATAGTTTGCTAATTGTCTATGAGTGCTTACCCCCTTTCTTAGGCTTCCAACCACATTCTCCATGAGATGGCCTTTGGTGGTGAGTTTGGAAGCAATCTTCGCGGCACGACGCTCTAATTCCTCCTCGAATGTGGAAGGAGGAGGGTTAACTTGATCATCTTGGGCGCCTTCTTGAGCTTGTTCTTGATCTTGAACTTGCTCGAGGGGGAGAACTTGACCTTGGGAATCATTTGGAGGTTCACCACCATCTTGAGATTGATCTTGCCCTTGGTCTTGTTCACGAGGTTGAGGGCCTACACTTTGTTCTTCGGAAGCGTGTGGGTCTTGAGTAGGTGAAGGCTCCACTTGAGTGGAGCATTGTCCTTCTCCTTCGGCCACAAGGGGTTCCTCAATGGGTAGAATATGACCAATACCCATTCTTCTTATGGCTTGGGGAGGAATTTCATCACCTACATCACAAGTACCACTTTGCTCCACCTGGGATCCGTTATTTTCGTCAAACTCCATGTTACATGTCTCCTCAATGAGTCCGGTGGACTTGTTGAGAACACGGTAAGCATGAGAGTTTGTAGCATAACCAACAAATATGCCCTCATAAGCTCTAGCCTCAAATTTAGACAAACGAACACCTTTCTTGAGAATGAAACACTTACACCCGAACACCCGGAAGTACTTGAGATTGGGCTTGTTTCCGGTGAGTATCTCATAAGGAGTCTTGTTCAAGCCTTTGCGGAGATAGAGCCGATTGGATGCATGACATGCGGTGTTGATGGCTTCGGCCCAAAAGTTGTATGGAGACTTGAACTCCGCCATCATGGTCCTTGCCGCATCCATCAACGTCCGGTTCTTCCTCTCTGCAACACCATTTTGTTGAGGGGTATATGGTGCAGAATATTGATGCTTGATCCCCTCATCACTAAGAAACTCATCCAAGGTGTAGTTCTTGAACTCGGTGCCGTTGTCACTTCTTATTGTCAAGATCTTTGCATTATGTTGACGTTGAGCTTCATTTGCAAAGTCGATGACGGTTTGTTGAGTCTCACTCTTCCTCTTGAAGAAGTATACCCAAGTGTATCTTGAATAATCATCCACAATCACCAAGCAATACTTTCTACCCCCAAGACTATCAAAGGATGGAGGCCCAAAGAGGTCCATGTGAAGGAGCTCCAAGGGTCTCTTCGAGTAGATGATAGTCGTGGGAGGGTGAGCCGTCTCATGAAGCTTTCCTTCGATACAAGCACTGCAAGCACGATCTTTGGCAAAACTAACATTTGTTAGTCCACGGACATGGTCCCCCTTGAGAAGACTTTGCAAAGATCTCATATTGACGTGGGCTAAACGGCGATGCCAAAGCCATCCCACATCAACTTTAGCCATTAGGCATGTCGCGGTCTTAGTGGGTTGCTCCGAAAAGTTAATCACATAGAGACCATTCTCGACATGCCCAACAAAGGCTACTTAAGAGTCTTGCTCCACAAGAGGGCCACGGTATCAATATCAAAGAAGGTGGCAAAGCCCATGAGTGCAAGTTGACGAACGGAAAGTAAATTGAACGCAAGGGACTCAACAAGCATGACTTTCTCGATCGTTAGATCATGAGAAATGACAACCTTGCCAAGACCCAATACCTTAGAATGTGAGGCATCACCCCACTCGACATTGGTGGGCATAGATGGGATCTTTTGCACGTCCACCACCAAGTCCTTGCTCCCGGTCATATGATTTGTTGCTCCACTATCGAGCAACCATGATCCCCCACCGGAAGCAAACACCTACAAGAGATCAATGCTTGGTTTTAGGTACCCATTTAGTAATGGGTCCTTTGATGTTAGTAACAAGGGTCTTAGGCACCCAAATAGACCATTCAATGTACTCATAAGAAGAACCAACAAATTTAGCATAAACATGCCCATCACTAGCACGGCACAACACATAAGAGGGGTTAAAGTCGCCGGCTTTGTTGGGAGAGATGGCTTTGCCCTTTTTGGCATCACCACTCTTCGCATTGTTCTTCTTCTCCTTAGGAGCACCCTCTCCCTCCTTCACAAAAGTTTGCTTAAGCGGGGGAGGTCGTTTGGTCTTGTTATTCTTCTTCTCGTTCTTCTTCTTGTTCTTGGACTTGGGTGAGAACCCAACTCCCTCCTTGCCCACAACTTCCTTTTGATTGCTCAAAAGGTCATTTAGGTTCTTCTCACCTTGTATGCATGACACAAGACCTTTCTCGAGTTGTTCCTTCAACTTGGCATTCTCCTCCACAAGATGCACATGCTCACAACACGGGTTAGTAGCATTTGCATTATCAATTAAGACCATGTGAGGAAATGTGGCCTTTTCCTTGGTTAGCTTAACTTGGAGTTGAGCATGAGACTCCTTGAGGTTTGCATGAGCACCTTTCAAGACCTTATGGGCCTTGTCAAGTACATCAAACTCCTCCTTGAGTCTAGCATGATCAACCCCAAGTTTAGCCTTCTCGGAAGTTAGCACACGAGACACAACAAGAGCATGATCAAGATCTTTCTTTAATTTGGCATGGTCATCGTTGTGTGACTCCTCAAGAGCCAAACGATGCCCACGCTCTTCCTCAAGAGCATTAGAGAGATCCGATATCTCATCGGCATAGTCACGACTATGACCTTCCATCTTAGATATGGTTTATTCGTGAGCCTCGATCATGTCATTGGCTTCACCAAGTTGTTCCAAGAGAGCAACGAAGTGCTTCTTGGATTTGCCCTTGAGCTTACTCATGAAGGACTCAAATTCATTTACCTCCTCATTACACCCCTTACCATCATCGAAGCCAACGGTCAAAGAAGGATTAGGAATAATGGTGGTTTTGATGTTGGGGGTTACCTTGTTGGTGGCTTTAGCCATGAGGCACTTGGCGGTGATGTTCTCGTTGGGTGAGTCGAAGAGAGACACCCGGGGAGTTGTGGTAATGGCAACGGATGCCATATCCATTGCTTCACTATCTTCATCATCGTCATCATCCTCACGCTATTCTTCTTGAACCACCAACCCGTGAGTAGGAGTCTTCTTGGTGAAGTTGTTCTTGTTGGGGAAGGACTTGGCTTTCTCTTTTCGGATGAACTTGCCACCATTGTCTTCCCGCTTCTCGTAAGGATAATTCGCAAAGAAATGGCTCACATTGCCATAGTTGAAACAAGTTCTAACTCGTTACTTGCCCTTGAGGCCACTTGAGTTGTTCTTGTTGAAGTTGGGTCTTGTATTCTTCTTGCTCCAAAATTGTCTTGAGGCAAGAGCCATGTGCTCATGATAATCATATTTCGTGTCTTCAGGGTTGCTCTCCTCATCTTCCTCTTCTTACTCTTCTTACACACTAACCTTGGCCTTCAAGGCAAGGTTGGGCTTCTTTACCCTTTGAGAACGGAGCACCACATTGTCGGCGGTCTTGTCCAAGATGCTCATTGCAACGAACTCATCCAACACTTCACTTGAGGTCATGGAGTGGAAGTCCGGTCTTTGACGAATGACGGAGGACATGGCCTTGTTGTAGGGCATCATGGCCTTGAGGAACTTGCGCTTGATCCAATTGTCATCCGTGTCCTTGCTCCCATGATCTCGGAGTGCGACCGCGAGTTTGGTCACTCTTCGAAAGAGCTCACGAGGTTCTTCATCTTCTTTCATTGCAAACTCATCGGCTTCATCTTGCACCACTTCATAGTTGGAGCGTTGAATGCTAGCACTTCCTCGATAGAGAGACACAACACATTGCCATGCGTCTTTAGCCATGGCATGAGGTCGAAGATGAGGGAGATCTTCGGGAAGGATTGCATCTTGGATGATGAAGAGAGCACTCTCATTGAATTGATTATCCACGGCTTCTCGAGGGGTGAAGTTGCTTGGGTCATGTGGATAGAAACCTTCTTCTATGATTCTCCAAAGATTAGTATTCACATGTTTTAAATGACGCTTGAAACGATAAACCCAAGCATCAAAATCCTCATTTTTCACAATCTTAGGAGGAGGACCGGCATGATTTAAATGAGTAGAGGGAATCGGTCCACCATAAGTAGGAGGTTCCACATGGGCATAGATGCCGGTGCCATTTCTACCACTAGTAGAAGGACCCTTTTCACTATTAGCTTCCCCCTTGTCGGAGTTAGCATCCGTCACCTTGTTAGTGGGATCACCCACTTTCATCGGCGAGGTGGATAGTTTAAGTCCTTCTAGGAATTTAGTAAACATGCTTTCAACCTCGGTCGTCATGGAGGTTTTCAATGTGTCTAAAGCCACATTGAATTCCTCACGGGAGACGAGGTTCCCCCATCGGCCGTAGACGAGATAGGATTCACACCGGAGTGCTCCTCCGCACCGTCGTTGGTGTCAACCATACTCTTCGGACGGCAAAGTCCTTAAAAAGAGACGAGGCTCTGATACCAATTGAAAGGATCGATATGGTTGACTAGAGGGGGGGTGAATAGTCAACTAACAATTTTTAAGCTTTTCTTTAACAATTTAAACCTTGGGACAAAATAGGTTGTCTAGATATGCAACTAAGTGGACAACCTATATGATGCAAAGACAACTAGCACACAAGCAAGCAATAGATACAACACAAGTAAGCTTGCAAAAGTAAAGGCACGAAATAACCAAGAGTGGAACCGGTGGAGACGAGGATGGTTACCGAAGTCCCTTCCTTTTAAGGGGAAGTACATCTCCGTTAGAGCGGTGTGGAGGCACAATGCTCCCCAAGAAGCCACTAGGGCCACTGTAATCTCCTCACGCCCTCACACAATGCGAGATGTCATGATTCCACTATTGGTTCCCTTGAAGGCGGCGACCGAACCTTTACAAACAAGGTTGGGGCAATCTCCACAACACTTGGAGGCTCCAAACAACACCACAAAGCTTCACCACAATGGAGTATGGCTTCGAGGTGACCTCAATCGTCTAGGGTGCTCAAACACCCAAGAGTAACAAGATCCGCTAGGGATTAGTGGGGGGAATCGAATATCTCTTGGTGGAAGTGTAGATCGGGGCCTTGTCACCCAATCCCGAGCAAATCAACAAGTTTGATTGGCTAGGGAGAGAGATTGGCCGAAAATGGAGCTTGGAGCAACAATGGAGTTTAGGGTTAGAAGAGGTGAGTCTTCTTGGAGAAGAAGACCCCCTTTTATAGTGGGGGACAATTCCAACCGTTGCCCACCACTCAGCCCGCGGCCCACGGAACTACCGCTCCACACGCGCGATACTACCGCACTGGAGTGCAGTACTACTGTGGTGGACCGCGGTACTACCGCGAGCACGGCAGAGACCTGACCAGGCAGAAAGGAGCATCGACAGGGCACGGTAGATCCGCAGGAGCGGTACTACCGCGGCCCCATGCGGTACTTCCCCAAGGCAGACACGGGCCAGGCCTGGTAGGCACAGATGTAGAACATTACATCCGTGACTACCTCTGCTGAGAAAATGTCGTGCAAGAATCCGACACGGAACTACCGCGACCAAGGGTGCGGTACTACCCTGGAGGGTGCGGATGTAAAAAATTACATTCGCCCCTACCTCCGCTCCTGCTCCAGAACTTGGCCTGGTGCCACGGTACTACCGCGCCACAGCACGGTACTACCACAGGGAGCGCAGATGTAAAAAAATTATATCCGCGCCTACCACCGCTACAGAGCGGTGCCAGACCATAGCTCGTGGTACTATCGCTCGGATGAGCGGTACTACTGTGGGAGCCTACGGTACTACCGTGCCGGAGCCCGGTACTACCGCTAGCTCCTGCGGTAGTACCGCTCAAAAGAGCGGTACTACCGCTAGCCTGAGAAGAGCAAGACCGAGGCCTTCATTTCACAGAGACACGGTGAGACGGAGGAACACTCCGAGGAGCTCGAGGAAAGGCGGTGCAAAAGGGAATGTGTACATGAGATTCCACTCAAACCTTTCCAAAGCGGACCCCCTCTTAATAGTACGGCTTTCCTACGACTCAACTCCACTGAACCAAACCATAGAGAAAGGTCGTCTTCTATAATCTCCGAGGGGCATCAAATCGTCTTGTGTTTAGTCGTGATATATCTGAAAAGCTCAATACACACGATTAGTCCGCAAAGGCATTGTCATCAATCACCAAAACTACATAGGGACAAGAATGCCCTTACACAGGTCAAGATCTCTTCGTTCTCACGTTTCTAAATCCCCTCAAGTATCTTCTTTTGTTTTCCAATTCTTCCCGGTGAATTGTGCCTTTGCTACTTTCATTTTCAGTTCTTACGGTGGTTCGTTCAAGATTTCACTTCCTTCGTTATCATATCAATTCATTCGTTGTTTCCAAATCCCACCGGTGGTTCCATCAATACCTTCTCAAGTTTGCGCTATATCTCTCTTAATCCTTTCTAGAGAATAAGTGGTATTCCAAATCCATTTCTTATCATCAATTTAATTTGATGAAGGATAAGCATACAATAAATCTTATTCTTATTTCCTCGAGGTGATTCAATTCTTTTCATCCGGAGGTTGTTCATGATGAAGTAATTCTCGGTTCTAGTGTTTCATCCTTTTCTTTTCCGGAGTTCCAAGTTTTTTGCATTATCTCGTCGAGAAGCTCCATCTAAATCATTGCAAGGCTTCACCTTGTGTTTTTAACTTCTCTTTCTTTTTATCATCCTTCTATTACTGGAGTTCTTCATGGAGGCTCTACATGGTGGTTCGTCAAGGATTTTTTTTCATTCTTCAATTGTTCTTCAAGATGTCTCTCGAAGCTAAGATCCACCAAGCTATACTCTAAAAAAATAAACATGGTTCTCAACACATGTCTTGTTTTGAGGAGTTCAAGTATTCTTCATCTTGCATTCCAAAGTGCAATTCTTTCTACCTTATCTTTTGAGGTGGTGTTATGTCACTTTTGACAATTTCCTTCATGCTTCACGATTCACAAGTGTCAGGAATGAGATATTTAAATCCATCATTTTCTGTTCATTCAAGAGATCTTTTCAACCAATCAATCTTTTGTTGGAGTTATATTGGGTTATATCTCACCTACAGCCTTCCCTAAGGAATGTAGCTATTTGTGGTGCTTATCAATGATCCAATTTTATAAAGTCTTTCCATCTTATCAAGTCTTGCATCTCCTTTCAGTCGAAGTGCTGCCCAAATCATATCAATCTTATTCCTTCTCTATCTAGTTTTAACCAGAGTTGTTTCCATATCTATCTTATCACTAAACCTCTTGGTTCTCGTCGTATCCCTTGTTCCTTTTTTCTAACGGAGTGTTTTCAACTTTGCTCACCTTCGTTGTTTTGTTTCTTTCATTTTGCTCAACATCTCAAGGTTCATGGTTTCACTCGTTTGTCAAAGAAGCAACTTAGTTTACCTCTTATCTTCCTCTTCCTTTTCCCTCCGGTGCCATCCTAGATCTCGGGACGAGATCCTCTCGTAGTGGTGGAGTGTTGTAACGCCCCGAGACCGATGCTCCAGATGCCTTCTATTTATTTTTGTTGTTTCCATGATTGTCATAATAAATGGTTGCATTATCATGCTTGTGTTATTTGTTTTTCTCACTTTGTGCATTCCATCTTCATGTATGTTGCCGTATGCATTTGCATCCATCATGTTCATGATTGCTTGCTTGTTTGTGAGGCTTGTTTTATTATTATTATTTGCATCATGCATTTGTCTCCATATGATTGTTGTGCTTGTTTTCTTTTACTTGTTAGTGCATTGTGAGATTCATCTTGTTACTTTACTTGCGTTATGTATGTGTCGATATTCCTACCACTTGTTTCCTCTCTCAACCTATCAATGCACCATCTTCTCCTCCTTCCTTCTTCTTTCTTTCACTGTTGCAAGTGACATTTTCTCCTCCATAAATGTCCAATATTTTTTCTATAAATATTACACCATGTCAACAACCTCTCTGTCAACTTTTATTCTCAATTGGTCTTGATTTGGTTGGGTTCAAAAATGGGTCAAGTTTGAATTTAATTCAAACTTGAATTATTTTTATATCCTTAAAAATGTCCAAAGCAATTTATTAAAATTCTTCACAAATTCTGGACTCCCGATATATTCTCATATCTCTCTCAGGCCTTCCCTTTATCTCTGAGTTTTTCTCTCTTATTTTCTGTTTGAGGAAATTGAGAAAAGAAACAACAAAGGGGGAGAGAGAGTTCCAGCCGAGGCCCAGCTCCTCTTCGCGCAGCGCCGCAGCCCACCTGCCCCTTCGATCCAGCCCACCAGCACCATACCCCTGTTCATCGTCTTCCCCTTGTACGGCAGGTCATCCAGGATGTCCACGTCGACCTCTTGAGTGATTTGACGGCCGGAGAGCTCCCCTAGGCCCCTATATAACATCCCCCGGGTCCCTAGTCTTCATCCTCCCTCCATTTCCCCCTTCTCTTCCTCCTGCTGCCGCCAAGTAAGGCACCGAGCTTCACGCCAACGCCATGGCCAAGAAAAGGCTGAGCTCCTCTCTGACTTGACCAGCTCGGCCCAACTTGACAAGCTCGGCCCGTCCTTCTTCTTTCGCGAGGAGCAACGCCCGTGTCTCCATCTTCTTCCTCGACCTCGCAAGCGTCCATTCGAGCCCGGATCGACGTCCTCCTCGACGTCTTCTTCCCCTGCTTCCTCTGCTTCACGGACCCCGAGCACCATCGCCATGATCAGCACGTCTTCCCGCCGGCCATGACCACCCTCGACCTTGTACAACTCCAGCAACACCCCCACGGTGACGATCCGCTCCTCTTAGCCCTCCTCTCTCGTGCGTTCCGTTTACGTAGACTTGTCCAGACAAGCAGGAACTCACGGTCACCATGAGCGCCATGGCGTGAGTTCGAGTTTGTGTTTGTGCCGCTGCTTCTGCTCGCTGATCGCACACACCGCCGTCTGCACACACACACAACCTCCATGCTCGCGTCCTTGCCAGTTTCCTCGCACGCCCGCGCACCCGCCGCCTTGCCGCGTTTTTTCTTCCCTGCCACTGCGCACGTCCGCATGCCCGAGCCGAGCAACGCTCGAGCTCGAGCGCCCCGCATCCCTCCTATGGAGCGCTCCAAATCCCCCTTACAAACCCGCATGCCCGCCATTGCTCAGCCGCCCTCGCCGTCATCGCGTTTGCTCGCCGACAACCATGGCCGAAGCGAGGCTCAGCCTTGCGCCAGCCCCGCCTTGCACATCCACACCCGCACCCTCGCGTGCTCGCACACACGCATCACAACCCATCGCCCTGTATGCTCCATCCAGGGAGCAGCAGCTCCGTGCAGCTCCATGACATGGCCGGCCCTTGCTTCCTGAGCACGTCGGAAGGCAAGTCCGGTGAGGTGGCTCTGCCTCCTCTGCTTTTTTGCACGCACGCGCGTCCTCTGCACATGTGCGCCCCATAGCTGCTACACTCACCTATTTCTGCACCCCCGCCTTCAGCCTGTGGTCGCGATGGTCGCCGTCTTGCTCGCCGGCGTCGTCACCCAGTTCCTCTATGATCCACGAAGAAGAAGGCCTGGCCTTTGATTTGGTTCAAGTTTAGCCACGCCCTTGTTATGCACAAACATGCAGCAACATCGCGGATGAAATTTCTGTTTTGACCTTATACGCGAAGATTAGCACGAATTGACCTCGTTCGGAAAATACTTTTGAATCTGACCTTTTTTGGTCACGCCAACATCCTTGGCGTTTGGATTGCACTGGAAATGCCACGGTCAATGGCGTCTGGCCCTGGCCCACACTTACACAGCTAATGCTGATGTGGCGCAGGCAAAACGCCATGAACCTTAGCGTTTGGGCAAACGCCATACTCCTTGGCGTTTGGTGTCAGACACAAATATGTCCTAGCCTAGCTTAGCTAAAGCTAATTGAGAGCTCATGTAAGAAAAACAAAGCTAACTAACAGCTTGGCTAGCTAGATAGAGAACATTCAGCAGAGTCAATCAGATGTCGAGTGATGCAACATATAAAGTACAGTCGATCGGATGATTTGCATTGCAGAGTGCGACACACTAGTAAGACATCACCAACACTGACTCCTGAAAAAATATTGTATTTGTCAGCGGACTAGTTCGGACCAGTCCGCATGCAAGAATATTAAAGCCAACCATCCAATCATGTTCGCATACTTTCTGAACGTGATTTAACAAACCGAACATTTTTTTTGCATGCTAAACCGAACGAATTTGCAAAGACAACAAAATTCACTTAAGTTCATGCATAATATCTCCGTCCTGATTTATTGGTCCTCGTCGTATTTTGCTAAATTTTGATCATAGATTTAACTAAGAAAATATTTTGTTATTTAAATTTAAGATCAAAATTTGACATAAAATACGCAGGGGACCAATAAACCAGGTCGGAGATAGTTCTCCTGGTGTCAAAAAAGGTCTTACATTATGGGACGGAGGGAGTAATTTACGGTGGAACCACCATTGTCGTTCAGGTCATCGTCGCCGTCGTATTCATCATCAGAGTAGTCCTTCCCGCGATGGAAGGGCACGGGGTGCGGCAGCCCCGTCCGATCGCCACATGGCGCTCATGAACGAGCCGTTTCGCTTTCTCCTGTGTCGTGCCACTTCTGCCTTGCCGCCGCGACGATGCTCCACGAGGACGACAAGCCATCGGGGCCACCGAGGTAGTGGACAATCTATCGTTGGCACTCCTGGTTCATTCTTGCCGCCTCCGAGAGGAAGCATGACTGCTCCGTCGGCTAATCCTCCGTGTCGTCAGAGAAGATGACGATCTCCTTCATCTCGGAGGAGTTGGTAGCCGTGGAGGTCAAGGAGTCCGAAGAACGATGACGGTGATGCCATGATCTGAAGGGAGATCCAAAGCCGACACCTCAGAAAATCAAGACTTGGGCATGGTGGAGATCTTGGTCTGGAAGGCGAGGGAGTGGAGAGGAACGAATAGGGTTGGAACGGAGAGGAAAGGCACAGGTGATGTGTTGTGTGGACGCCCAACCGTCCGGTCACATTGCTCTAGAATGGCTGCGTCCAATCACGTCCGCTCTCGGTAATGTGGAAAGAAACTGACGGAGCCATCAGTTGTGAACGGGGATGCCATGTGGCTCCTCTTTGCCGTGTGTGGCTCTTGGCATCTGCGTCGTTTGTCGTGCGGTGTTTGTTCATCGTGAGCCTGTGACGGCAACGTCAACGAGTTGCCGTGAAGCAAGGTTTGCCGAGTGTGGCTCTCGGTGTTGTTTACTTTGTTGAGTGTCCGTGTTTTGGCCCTCGGCGAAGAGCCTGACAACCGGCGTATATGGAAATTCCAGTAGTGGTTGGGGTCAGATCGTGTGGTCGGACCCGTAAGTGGCACGAGTTTGAACACCTGCAAACCTTCTGTAAATTTGATGTCGATTTGTGAAAATTCAGATGTCTTGATTTACAACACCATGTTGAATGACAAAAAAGTCGAGTTGGAATTTTTACCGGCGATTAGCAGCACCGAGTTAATGGCCCGAAACCGTGCAGTTCATGCTTGACTAGGAGTAATAATTCAACGAAGGCAATCGTAGTTCCTGTTTCGCTCACAATACGTGCAAGGTGTCATGGACTCTTGCATGGAGAACATCGTTTGCATGGAAAGAAGAAATAATACTAACATGCAAGCTCGCCCAAGGAATATGGCGTTTACCCAAAACACAAGTTTAATACTAACATGCAAGCTTGCCCAAAAGATTTAACCAGCCAGCTCTCGGTAGTTTTAGCTAGGCCCGCCAGACAAGGACACATTTATGTGTGTATTACCAAACGCCAAGGACTATGGCGTTTGCCCAAACGCCAAGGTTCATGGCGTTTTGCCTTTGCCACATCAGTGCCAGCTGTGTAAGTGTGGTCCAGGGCTAAACGCCATTGATCGTGGCGTCTGTAGTGCAATCCAAACGCCAAGGACATTGGCGTGACCAAAAAAGGTCAGATCCGAAAATATTTTTCAAACGAGGTCAATTCGTGTTAATCTTCATGTATAAGGTCAAAACAGTGATTTCGTCCCAGCATCGCACTGGTGAGAGCTCTGCTCCTCTATCCAAGAGGTTCAGGGTTCGATCCCTGGTTCTCCCGATTCTTTTTAGTCCCTGCTTCTCTGTTCTAATTCGAGCACACACACCCATAGCTGGTTGGGCCCGATTCCACTTCTGGGCCGCTGCACTCTAATGCTTCTGGCCCGTGCATTTTTTTCCCAGTCTGTGTACTTTAGCATTTTCCAATGCATTCTTATTTACAGAAAATGCCCCTGTTTTGCATTGTTAATAATTAAATATGCATGCATCCAATTTAAACAAACAATATATGTTAAATGCTTAGAGTTGTATCTAGTTTCACAATATGCAACTTTCATCCCTGTTAAAATTTTTAAAATTGTTGTTTGTAATAATTTGCTCAAATGCCATGCTAAAATGATTTATTTCATAACTAAATAATCGTACCTCCAAATTTAATAAACTTTATATGTAAATGGGGTGGAAAAATGCCTAGTTTAACATGGTGCACTTTGTTTTACTGCTTAACAACAATAAAATATGGTTTAGGGCAGAACAGAACTAAATCCAAAATATGCACATGGGGATTTTCCGGAATTGTTGTTTGTTATTACGGCCTCATTTAAACTTGCCTAGATAGGTAGTTTAATTATGCTTCACCTCTTGCCATGTTTAACAACATTTAATATTATTTGGTATCTTAAACGAGATTAAACTAAATATGTCAATGTGGTGTTTTGTCAATATGCAACTCGTGGCATATTGAGCTCCACTTAACTTGTAGTATTGTTTGTTGCACTTTGCCATGCCATGCCTCATTAAACCGGACATGCATCATACTTGATTGTGCATCATTCCATGATTATGCTTGTGCGTTTACCGTGTTGTTTTCTTCTTTCCGGGTTGCTTCTCTCGTTAGCTACGGTTTCGTTCCGGAGTTTTGAGGATTCGTTCGACTACTCATGTTCGTCTTCTTCATGGACTCGTTCTTCTTCCTAGCAGGATTTCAGGCAAGATGACCGTCACCTTGGACCTCATTACTTCATTGCTATGCTAGTTGCTTCTTTCTATCGCTATGTTGCGCTACCTATCACTTGTTCTTCAAGCCTCCCAAATTGCCATGTCAGCCTCTAACCTTGTTCACCCTTCCTAGCAAACCGTTGTTTGGCTATGTTACCGCTTTTGCTCAACCCCTCTTATAGCATTGTTAGTTGCAGGTGAAGTTGAAGATTTCTCCATGGTGGACAGGATTATGTTGGGATATCACAATATCTCTTATATTATTAATGCATCTATATACTTGGTAAAGGGTGGAAGGCTCGTTCTTATGTCTGGTGTTTTGTTCCACTCTTGCTGCCCTAGTTTCCATCATACCGGTGTTATGTTCCCGGATTTTGCATTCCTTACGCGGTTGGGTGATTTATGGGACCCCCTTGACAGTTCGCTTTGAATAAAACTACTCCAGCAGGGCCCAACCTTGGTTTTACCATTTGCCTCACCACCACCTATACCGTTCCCTTGGGTCGGCCAACCCGAGGGTCATCTTTATTTTAGCCCCCCCTGGGCCAGTGCTTCTCTAAGTGCTGGTCTGAACCGACCAGCCTGCGGGGCCACCTCGGGGAAACTCGAGGTCTGGTTTTACTCGTAGCTTGACTTATCCGGTGTTGCCCTGAGAATGAGATATGTGCAGCTCCTATCGGGATTGTCGGCGCATCGGGCGGCTTTGCTGGTCTTGTTTTATCATTGTCGAAATGTCTTGTAAACCGGGATTCTGAGACTGATCGGGTCTTCCCGGTTGAAGGAATATCCTTTGTTGATCGCGAGATCTTATCATGGGCTAAGTTGGGACACCCCTGCAGGGTATAAACTTTTGAGAGCCGTGCCCGCGGTTATGTGGCAGATGGGAATATGGTAATGTCCGGTTGTAGATAACTTGACACCAGATCCGAATTAAAACGCATCAACCGCGTGTGTAGCCGTGATGGTCTCTTTTTGGCAGAGTCCGGGAAGTGAACACGGTTTTGGGTTATGTTTGACGTAAGCAGGAGTTCAGGATCACCTCTTGATCATTGCTAGTTGACGACCGTTCCATTGCTCCTCTTCTCGCTCTTATTTGCGTATGTTGGCCACCATACTTGCTTAGTCGCTGCTGCAACCTCACCACTTTACCCCTTCCTCTCCCGTTAAGCTTTGCTAGTCTTGATACCGATGGTAATGGGATTGCTGAGTCCTCGTGGCTCACAGATTACTATAACAACAGTTGCAGGTACAGGTTATGCGATGATCATGACGCATGAGAGATGTTTGCTTGTCTTGGAGTTCTTCTTCCGCTTCTTCTTCGATCAGGGGATAGGTTCCAGGTCGGCAGCCTGGGCTAGCAGGGTGGATATCATTTGAGCTTTTGTTTGTGTTTCATCCGTAGTCGGATGTTGCTCTTATGTATTGTGATGTTGTATTCATGTGGCATTGTATGCCTTTTGTATGTATCCCCATCTATTATGTAATATTGATGTAATGATATCCACCTTGCAAAAGCGTTTCAATATGCAGTTCTATCCTTGGTGGGACCTTCGAGGCTCTTTAGGATAGTATCGCATATTGGGCGTGACACTAGACCCAGACCCCTAACCCATGCCTTTAGATGCACTACAAAAAAAGACACATATGTGACATTTTGGACCGAACGAATTTTTTTCTGTCATACATATGACACTTCTATGACAGTAATTGTGACAAAACCTGGTATCATCATAGATGTTGTGGGCTCCTACTTCTATGACAAAAACTCATGACAGAAAATGGGCTTTTCGTCCTGGGCAGGCTGGAGAAGTAGTTGCATGACATTCTTTGGGCCGTCCATGATGGAAAAAACCGTGGTAGAAGCGAGGGCGAGGAAAATTTCAGGGAGTTCCCGGTTACGGTGGGTGGTCGGGGGCCGAGCGATGCGCGTTTCTCTCGTACACATACACGCGTGTGTGCGAGGCATTGGCTCTTACTGAACCCGAGCGAGGCGTTGGGCTCTAACTGAGCCCGAGCGATTGCACTGCAGGCTACAAGTTACTGAACCCGAGCGATCGATCGATGGCTGTTAACTGAACCGATCGAGCGATTCCTTTGCTACTCCTAATAACTGAAGCCGATCGATGCTGCCTCTCTCGATGAACAGTGAGTGTTGCGCGGGGGGGGGGGGTGGATGAACAGTGAGCGGTGGGGGGGGATGAACAGGACCCCGTGGCATTGCCTCGATCGAGCCGGTTGGGGCTGGATGAACAGGACCCCGTGGAGGGCTGGATGAACAGGACGACCCCGTGGAGGGCTGGATGAATAGTAGACGGTGGAGGGGTGCCAGTGGAGGGGTGGTTGAACAGTAGCCGGTGGAGTAGCGCGCGGTGGAGGCTGGATGAACAGGAGCCCATGGAGGCTGGAGGAGGTCCACGGTAGCCCGTGGAGGCTGCAGGAGGTCGACGGTGGAGATGAACATTATCCCATGGAGTCCTGTTTTGCGGTACGCCACACCCCTCCTGATGAACAGGACCCCTGATTCGACCGTAGCGGTCCAACACAAGTCTGTTTCGTCCGTTTGGCGGTACGCCACACCCCTCCCAATCAACAGGACCCCCGTTTCGATCGTAGGAGCTCCGTTTCCTCCATTTTGCGGAATGCCGGACTCCTCCCGATGAACAGGATCTCGTTTCGAATGTGGTCGGTCGAAGACAAGGCCGTTTCCTCCGTTCTGCGGTACGACAGGCCTCGTTTCCATCACCTGTTCCGTCCAAGCCCTCCCGATGAACACGACGACGCATTCCATTCCGACCCAGCCGGTTGGCTCCCCAAGAACATAACGATGACGCTATTTCTCCGTTCCGACCCAGCCATGTACACGAGCCCTGGCCGTACGTATGTGCGAGTAGGCATTCGAGACCCTGCCCATATGTACACATACGTGGCCGTATTTTCTTTCTTGCACACTGTCCGTTGTACGTACGTGTACATGCTACGTGCGCGCCTCTACTACGACACGTGCACGCCTCTACATCCACCAGTATGTACGTACACGTTCACGACCAGAATGACAATGCTACATATGCTTCGACCAGGTGGGTCCCGACTATCAGGCACTTCCTTGCGTGTGAAGATGTAGCTGGTGGGTCCCAGGAGTCAGGGGGGCGAATCGTTTTTTTTCGGATGCACTTCCTTGCATGTGAAGATGTAGCTGGTGGGTCCCAGCAGTCAGGGGGGGCAATGGTTTTTTTTTCGGACGCACTTCCTTGCGTGCAAAGATGTAGCTGGTGGTTCCCCAGCAGTCAGGGGGGCGAATCGTTTTTTCCCGGACGCACTTCCTTGCGTGCGAAGATGTAGTTGGTGGGTCCCAGTAGTCAGGGGGGAATTTTTTTCCGCGAAATACAGTGGCCCGTCCGGTGGGTCCCTGCTGTCAGGTGGAGATATCATTATCTTTCGCGTAATAAGGAGGCACTTCCTTGCTGCGGCCATGGACCCAGGTGTCAGCCTCTCCATGTACAGTCCACGTCCGATGGAAGTCGTTCCTTGACCATGTTGACCACGCCGCGCCAGAGCACCAGGGCGGTGGACGACGGAGAGGCTAGGAAGGGGACGACACGGAGCCGGGGAAGACGCGGCAGTGGATGCCCATGCAGAGAGGAGTATGAGGGTTCACTCGTTCGGCTGTGGTGTGAGGCTGCCGTCACCGCAGAATAACAGGGGGTGTGGGTGAGTAGAGGAATGGCTTGGCCAGCGATGGTAGTAGTAGGGGGCAGTGAGGCTTCCGCAGCATCATAGCTGGCCACGGACGGCAGGAGCATGCGGCATGACTGGCGCTGCTTTGGGCGGCTGGAGCAAGAAGACCAGAGGTTGAAGAAACACTACGGCCGTTGGATGGACATCGTACGGTAACTGGAGCTAGAATCATTCATATTGAGTAAGTTGACAAAGCCCTCTATCCCCGTCAACTTACTAGGCCCACAAGTCAGCCTCCCACCAAGGTGGGTCCCAGCTATTAGGGGGAGTATTCATTTTTTTGTGCATAATAAGGAGGCACTTCCGGTGGGTCCGAGCTTACAGCGGGGGCAACATATTTTTCGTGAAATACGATGGCCCGTCGGGTGGGTCCCAGCAGTCAGGGGGAAACGTTTTTTCGCGAAATAAGGTGGCCCATCCGGTGGGTCCCTGCTGTCAAGTGGAGGAATAATTATTTTGCGCGTAATAAGGAGGCACTTCCTTGCGGCCGCCTGGACCTAGCTGTCAGCCTCTCCACGTACAGTACTCTTCCGATGGAAGTCGGTCGTTGACCACGTTGACCACGAAGCGCCGAGAGCACAAGGGCGGTGGACGACGACGAGGCCTAGGAAGGGACGACACGGAGCAGGGGAAGACGCAGCAGTGGAAGCCCGCATGGAGAGGAGTACGAGGGTTCACTGGTTCGGCTGCGGTGTGAGGCTGTCGTCGCCGCAGAATAACAGGGGGTGTGGGTGAGTAGAGGGATGGCCTGGCCAGTGGTGGGAGTAGTACGGGGCAGTGAGGCCTCCGCGGCATCACAGCCGGCCACGGGAAGCAGGAGCACGTAGCATGACCGGCGCTGCTTTGGGCGGCTGGAGCAAGAAGACTAGATGTTGAAGAAGCACTACGGTCGTTGGATGGACAACGTACGATCACTGCAGCTAGAATCGTTTATATTGACTAAGTTGACAAAGCCCTTGGTACGCGTCAACTTAGTAGGCCCACAGCTCAGATTTGCCAGAGAACATATAGCCCATTTGCAATTTGTAAGAATGTACAGCCCATTTTTTAATTCTAATGGAATTTACTACAGCCCATTTACAGTTTGTTAAAAGTACAACCCAACTTCTAGCTAGGACAACAATTAATAATTTCAAACAACCGCTCAAAACTGAATAAAAAAATCCCACATTTTGATGGGATTCGAAATATTTTTATCCGAAATTTCTAGTCAGGTTAAATATAATTTCAAAATAAAGTTGTATTACGTTAAAATCCAACGAAATATTGCGCGCGCAACAAGTAATGAAATTAAAATTTTCAAATTCCAAAAATAATATATTTTTCAAACTAATTACGCATTTGGTGCATAGTTACTGCCGAGTTATTATAATTACATCCCATTTATTATTTCCTAAAGTCCATTTTCTTATTAAGCCTAATGCATACCTCCTAGGAAAGTTTGCAGCCCAGCGGGGCGGAGAATAACAAGTTGACCCGGATAATGTGTAAAACTGTCGGCCCAGTTGCATTGCTGATGTTGAAAAAAAGGTATGTGTAGTACAGTACAACCTAACATGGCTTCTGTACGACTTTTTGAAGTCACTGAGCTCAATTAATAACTTAAGAAAAAAGTTAGATTACAGTGGAACCTAATTAAAACTATCACGAGCAAATGAATAATTCAACGGGTCCCACTTGTGTGTGTGTGCGTGTGTGTGTGTGTGTGTGTGTGAGAGAGAGAGAGATATATAGAGAGAGACCCATCGGTCGATGCTCGTAAATACATCTTTTAGCCATATGCATTGCTGATGCTCAGTAGAAACTTATGTAGTTGACACAATCATATAGAACATCTTAGCACACTAAACTTGCATAAAAAAATTCACGCAAGCGGCACAATCAGGATGGAAGCAGTGGATTGCTATTGGTAGGGCTATGTTGAAACCAACGAAGTCGTACATAACGGTTCATCGTATTTATCAATGACGGGGAAATATCTTGAATGTTGCACAAAGAAAACAGACAGACAACAAAATAAGTTCTGCTAGCACATTAAGTTGACGTACAACCCTTTCTAAAAAAAGTTCAGTTACAAAATTAGAATAGGTCACAATCAAATGTACTGGCATATCAGTGCTTCACACCCATAGCTCGGATTTAACTAGTATCTGACAAGATTCAGTTGTTACCTCAAATTAGAGCACATCGAGGCAGCCAACCCTGCCTCTTCTCCCAAAGAAGCAGTGGCCTCCGCCGTGCGATGGAGTAGGCCCTGTGCCATCCATCGTTCCGAGCAACACGGGGAAAGTCTGACGTTGACTCCTGTAATGGACGTCGTCGACGGACCCTGGCACCAGCGGCAGCGGCAAAACTTCGATTGACGGATTGACCACTTCTTCGACATGCACGAACACTCGATACAGGTACATCCCTAACGTGGTCCGCGGCAGCCTTGTGGTGACGAATAGTATAACCCCGGTTCCTGCACTGGTATCTCAACACTAATCACCTTCGGTATGGTTGATGGCTTCTTCATACATGCCATAACCGTCAGAGCCCAGCTGTCTGGAGGAACAAACATACCTACGAGCTCACCTCCAAGGTCATTGATAAGCTCGTTCATGGACTCGCTGTTCCAAGCATCTCGAGGCATGCCGTGGAAGGTAAGATTTGTTAAAAACTCAAGCTCAGAGGGCACCGAGCCCCATCCTGGGTGCCACCGATCAAAGCTCACTAGCGCACCATCACAGAACAAACGCCAGGAAGATTCGAACACACGACTGCATTCGAAAGTTGTGCGGAACCTGGCGAAGAAATCATCCGGTGGTGGACAGACTTCGACAAACAAGTAACTTATTTGGATGTCGTGCGCAATGCCAAGAGCTTTGACAAGGTCTTCCAGCGAGACAGGAGGCCGGTCGCAGTTGATGGTTACCATCAGCAGTTTGCTGGCAAACTAGTCATCAAGTACCGCCATGCCACTGTTGAGCGACAACATGCAACGATCGAAGGCAGGACGGACCTCAGGATCTCCGGCTCGGAGATCCGCATTGACCAGCAACATGATAGTGCGCTTGAGTACAGGGAGTACAGGAGGGGGATTTGGGGGAACTGGAGTAGGAATCGAGATTCCAGAGGTGGGGGGGGGGCGGGAGACTGGGGATGAAAAGGTAGCATGAATTTCGAGCATGCGCCAATATGCTCTCAGTGTGCAAGCGCACGAAAATACCGGTGGCGCCCACATGTTGGCCTAAGAGTCCTTATTCTTTCTTTTTTGGAGAGCCCTGCCTTTTTTCAGGATCTTTTGAGATCCCGGCCTGAGAGTCATAATTGACCTGTTTGGCATTGCGTTACTACTCGGCCCATATTCAACGACACCTCACTGGCCCAAACAAGTGTACATCATCGAAAAGACACTGAGCTCAAATTATATAACTTGAAAAAAGGAGATATACTCTGAACACTGGAGAATGGTGATGCCCTCATTTAGCCCACTAGTAGTTCGAGACAATAAACAGTTTGAAACAACGATATATACAACATTCAAACACTGACTAGTGACTACTACTGACATAAACAGCAAGACATGATAGTTCATAAGAAGTCTTGCTACACCACCAAAACGCACCCATCTGCAGCGCTCAGACTCTCGTGATCCAGACGAGAATGACATTCTAAACAGAAGCAACTATTACATAGTAAGAGTGACATAGACGAGGATGACCAAATGACAAGGAATATGCATAACAAAAGAAAGAACTACCCATCCAGAACCAGCAGCAAAGACAACAAAGTCATTCGAAGAGATGATCCAACACCATCATAATTTGCAGCCCCGCTTCAGCGACCAGTGATCCGGAGACACCAGTACTCCACCCTTTCGATGCAACAGCCCAATTACCTATCAACCTGAAGGCTTGAACCACATCACTGCCTGTCGTAATTGAGACATCCAAGGATCAAAGTTAATCCGGATGCCTTTGTCATTCTCACCTTCTTTTGGCTGCAGGCTGTATCATTGACAATCAGGGGAGTTTGCTCCCGAACTCCTAGGGCTCGCCGTGTAGACACAATTTTCCATAGCAAACAGAGCCTCTCTGCCATCAAGGTCCTTGCCAACGGTGATCTCCTGGTTAATCGGATAATTGAGTCCGAGAAACAGAGAGTGTGAACCAAGGCTGTTTACCCGCCTCCAACTAAAAAATCCTAAAGGCCCCAACAAGCTGATATCCTGCTCATAGACGTAACAGCCACTGTCCGGATACTCACGTATTACACGGTGCTTGTATACAGTGGGGTTTTTGCAATATAACTTTTCCGGCTCATGTGTCCGAATGATCATCAGTCTTTTGTCGTCGTCTGATCGAGCGAGGAACCAGTTGTGCTTCCCTGTTTTTGGCAAAGGTGGTGTGATTACAAAGGGCAGTAACTGTAGGGACACTGCATCATATCAAAAAGGACATGCATTGTTAATGTAAGATCAGCATTGTTCAGAGTATGAGTAGGATAATGCAAGAAACACATTGATATGTCCCTGTTGGAACTGGGAGGAAAATACAGGGAAATGTATACTGGGTTCGAAAATATAGAAGTGCCATGCATGGTTATACTCATGTTATCTCGCAATCGATTCTTCACAGGAAACTACCATGTCATGCATGTTATGTAATCATGTTCTGTCCTCACAAACAAATTCTTCAAGGTAACTAACAGACCATGCATTGTTATATACTCGTGTTCTGTGGGCAAAATTTTTGTGAGGATATTATTCTAGCCATTGATTGCTGAAGGGCGAATATAGGTATGTACACATGGTAAGCATTGCAGGATTTCACTACTTCCAAATATAGAGTTCTCCATATGCACATTTACTTCCCTAATGTATGGTTAGATGAAACCAACAGTGTGGTGCATGTTTCTACATCATGAAAATGAGGAAACTAACATGGCCATTGATACACACTCATATTTAGTAGTAGTATATAGATTACTGTAAAATAAGGATAATATCCATATATTCCTAACCGTTTGATTATTCAGGGTACAAATTGGCTGTAATGACATGGTCACAATCGCATGAATTAACTCATTCCAAATATAGCTGATTTACGGCGTCTCTAATACATTGCCATAGTTCTACTCAAATTCTGCTCAAACAGGGATATGCCAATCATCACAAAAAGTTCAAACAGTGTCATGGCGTCATCATTAACATGAGACGGAAACAACTTACACGCGCCGTCCCAGCAATACGTGGTGCCATCTGCTTTGTCGATCGCGTAGATGATGCCATTGTGTTCAATAGCATCACAGAAGTGTGTATCAGCTTTGACGATGATCCACTGCGAGCTGAGTTGTCTCTAGCTAAAGAAGGCATCGGCGTAAAGATAGGCGAGTCCGCGGTCGAACAAGGCAATTAGCTTGAAGTCTGTGTAATTCGCATGTCGTGTGGGCACTTGGCAGATTACAATCTTCTGCAAAACAAGGTCCGTCCAACTGACGTGGTAATCTAGATGACTTGGACCGCGATGGTAATACTCTATATAATCCAACGGAGGAAGGATAATCTCATGGGAGGTCTGGAAGTTCACGAGCACCAACTTTTTACCGTCTTCTCTGAAGGCAGCCATCCAGTGGGAGTTCATGCCGACCCAGTACATACCTGCCAAGAAGTTTCGGGCGATGGTGATCGGATCGAAGTCGAGGGAAATGATGTACGACGACCCACTACATACCTACAAAGAAGTTTCGGCTAATGGAGACCGGATTGAAGTCGAGGGGCATCATGTACGCCTTTGTATCATGGTGAGCCAATCTCGCAAGACCAGATAGCAGCAAGTAGGGTGTCTTGAAAAGCTTAGGCCTCGCTTCGATGATGGCCGTGTGCATGTCCCTCGAGCATGCAGCCAGCCGCAGGGCACTCAACATATCCATACACGAACAACAGAGGTCGAGATGTCACTGGGGAGATTGCTCCAATCGGGGCTCATATGGATGCTGCGTGGTTTGCTTTCGGCCATGATGGAGTTTGGAAGGTGGGGGTTTTTGGGGGCTTGATTTACGAGGGAGAAGGTTGTCGGTGCTGGAGCGGCTAGCGAGGGAATAGTGGTACTGGGGGAGGCAAGTGAGGCGACGGTACACGGGGGCACAATCAGATGGAGATGGAGACGGGGAAGGAGATGGAGATGGAGTGGTGCTATGGGAGGGGAGAGGGAGATGAGGCGAGGCGCCAATGTGCTGTACAACGGCGGTGACAGACTGCACAGTGCACCGGGTGAGGCTAACTTTGGTAACCCGAACACGCTGCCTGGACTAGTGTCAGGCACAGGGTGTTGTCACTTCACTGTGAGGACCGGATGAATGGTATTTTGACCATAAAGTGTACCACAGTTGTACTACTACTACTAGTAGTAGGAACATGAGTACTCTAGTATTGTATAGCGGAAATAGGTCTCCTGTGGTAGCATGCCTGTTCACTTCATCGTTCAGGTATCATCCATATTGCAAGCAGAACCAAATTCTCGTGCATGCCCAATCAATGCCCTGCCGCGATGCATGCAGTAGTTGTTCTGGTGCATCAAGGATGGCATGCAGATCATTCCACACTTGAGAAGAGGAAAAATGGAAAGGTAGAACGCGGCAGCAGAGGAAGAGAACGCTGGCTAACTAGGCTGGGAGGGAATTGAGAAGGAAGTTAATGCTCCATGCCTAAAGGTTTTGGGAAAACCTGATTTTCATAAGGTGACTTATACTCACCTAAACGGAGGGAGTATTCCTTAACCAGAGAATGTTGTGTCTCCCACTCAGGCACTCACGCGCCAATATCCATCTGAACCAGCTACAACACATTTTTTATCTGTTTGCATAGGTCCCACCTATCAGGAAGGATGGGCACGTACACGAACAGGTATGCCTCATCAGTCTACCCGCATAGCCTTTTCGTTTAGTCTACCTAGCCATCTAATCAACTGCCTGCATGCCACTTCTCCCATTTACTTCTCCATCAGGAACCGATTTTCCTCGGCTTCTTCACCTCCCCTTCGTCTTCATTTGCATCCAAACCCCACTGCGTTCACATTGTTTTAACCTCTTTAAATAGTCATCTACTACTTCAGTTAGACTAGCCACCTAATCCTAATTCTCCAAACCATAGCCCTCCGTTCCAGCAGTTCCAAATGGTGAAAGAGATCGAGATGCATGTTTTTAGCGTCCAACATGTCCTCGACGAAGGCTCGATGAGCATAGTTGCCACCGTCACCGTCCACCCAAGGGTTGTTCGGTAGTGGATCAACAATGTATCCAACTCCCTTGAAAAGGTAGAGACGAGGGTCATCGGTCTCGACACAGAGTACACGGAGCGTGCCCCTGGGAAGATCCAACGCGCCGCCGTGCTTCAGCTGTGCCTCGAAGATGATGTTTTGGTGTACTGCATCATACACTCGCCCTCCATACTAGTTGAGCTTCACGATTTCTTGTCTCGGGAGGACGTATACTTCTGTGGGGCAGCCCTCGAAGGGGACAAACAGAAGCTGGAGCCGTACAACCTTGATTTGAAAAGCATCGCTGATCTACAAACCAGAATCAAAATTCCTGTAGAAGATTGTGATAAAAAGACACCATCCCTATTCGACGTAGAAAATTTTGTGCTCGGTACAAATCTTCAGAAGGGTGACGAGACGGTGGCATTAAGGTCGTCTGGATGGGAGAATTATCCCTTGACGTACGAGCAGATAAAATATGCTGCCCTCGATGCCCGTGTTAGTTTCGAGATAGCTGCCAAGGTCCAAAGAGCTTGTCGCGAAGCCGTCTCCCACAGAAAATGAGAAGAAGAGAAGAAGAAGAAGAAGAAGAAGAAGAAGAAGAAAGAAGAAGAAGAAGAAGAAGAAGAAGAAGAAGAAGAAGAAGAAGAAGAAGAAGAAGAAGAAGAAGAAGAAGAAGAAGAAGAAGAAGAAGAAGAAGAAGAAGAAGAAGAAAGAAGAAGAAGAAGAAGAAGAAGAAGAAGAAGAAGAAGAAGAAGAAGAAAGAGAAGAAGAAGAAGAAGAAGAAGAAGAAGAAGAAGAAGAAGAAGAAGAAGAAGAAGAAGAAGAAGAAGAAGAAGAAGAAGAAGAAAGAAGAAGAAGAAGAAAGAAGAAGAAGAAGAAGAAGAAAAGAAGAAGAAGAAGAAAAGAAGAAGAAAAGAAGAAGAAGAAGAAGAAGAAGAAGAAGAAGAAGAAGAAGAAGAAGAAGAAGAAGAAGAAGAAGAAGAAGAAGAAGAGAAGAAGAAGAAGAAGAAGAAGAAGAAGAAGAAGAAGAAGAAGAAGAAGAAGAAAGAAGAAGAAGAAGAAGAAGAAGAAGAAGAAGAAGAAAAAGGCTGCACCAGCAGGAGGGCATTATGGATGGATGAACTATTTCCTCTCTTGTAAAAAAATTATTCCCTCTCGGTGTATATTGATACAGATGGACTATTTCGATGGTGTGCATGTCTTTGGAACAGAGTAGTAGCATGGGTCCGCTTGACTATAAGGAACTATTTATCCGCATATATAGCTTTCTGTGCTACTCCTTCAAGTGATCGGTATGCAATGCATGTGTCCATAGACATGACAGCTTGTCCATGGAAGTTCAACTACGGCGACCATCATGTTTCATCTCGCAATTACCACGACGCCTCTCCAACCCACGGCACCACGTCCCCCAATGTGTGCCTCACCCCTCTCGGCTGCACCGCCCCTCTGCCTTTGTGTGCATGACATGTGGGCCACCTAAAATGCAGCGATCCTCAAGTTTCTACCACAGCCACACGCGATTCCCACGACGCCGCTTGAACCGATGACACCACACGTCCCCCGACCTGCGGCTCACCCCTCTTGGCCCCACTGCCCCTCGGCCTTTGGGAGCATTACATGTGGACCAATCACCTATCAGGTCCACATGTTATTGACTCAAAGGTAGGTGTTGTAAGGCGCTGAAGCTCAGTCCCGATGGCCCTGAGAGGGAAATGTAACTCCTGTGCCAGGGCTTGTGGTGCTACCGCTGCACAAACTCATGCCAAACATGAGATTTGTTTCTTGACTATACATGCACGCAATGATTTAATGGACATTGTAATCTCAACATGTGATGGGGAGCTCTAAATTTGAATTTGAAACTTATAAAACCAAAAGATTCAAAACAAATAAACTGGAAGAGAGGGAGTATATCGTAGGATGTGTCCCATACATAATAAGTCCCCTGGGTTGTCACCGCTAAGATGCGGTTAGAAAGGAGCACATCGTCTTCATACTCGTACGGCAACAAATCAGCCGCAGACAGCATGGTCCAGCTTTGACCGCCATGTGCAAGGTTCGTGCTATCTTATTCAATCTCACCGTGGTTCCATCGTACCAATTCATGCGGTGGCCCATTGCATGGCTGATACCAATGTTGCACAAAGGTTCTACGGGAACGGTGTCACCGTTGTAAATGTTGTGCAAATTGATGTTGGTACCCTCCCATACATATGCAAGCCAATCTCCACTCGCACCGAGCCTAACCTGTGAAACAGTGGGCAGGGTGAGAATTAGGAAATGGACACGGAAGTAGTCTTTAGAATGCATTTACTACGTGATCAAACTCATCTTACCTGCTCATCGGAGGAAATCCGAGTGCCCCTCAACGTTGGCATCTCAAGGGGCGTTAACTTGCAACTACGGCCACGCCGCGCTGGAGAGACCCCCAAGGAAACATCCTCGTGTGTTCCACGGAACATCAAGATGCACTTGTATGAGTAGTTTATCTTGTGAGAGAAAAGGATGAACGAGGGAAGGCCTCTAGAGATAGAGATGGACACTACTACTACCAATGTGTTGGCCCGTGCGTTGCAATGGATCCAATGTAGTAGAATAATACTTGATCACGTGCTTGAAATATAAACACTCTAGTTTTGATATACATGTGTCAGCAGACATGACAGCTTGTCCATGGAAGTTGAACCACGGCGACCATCACATTTCTTGTTTCTACCACTGCCACACCCACACGCGATTCCCATGACACCGCTCCAACCCAGGGCACGACGTCCCCCGACGTGGACATGGATCCTCTGATGTGGCTATCACTGCCTTGCCCTGCCTTTCCTTCGCTGACAGGTGGGACCCATGCTTGTGGGTCCCACATGTCAGTGACAGATTGGTAGGATTGTTCGCGTCAAGGGATCCTCATCCCCTGACGTGCCCCTCATCCCTCTCGGCCCCACCGCTCCTCTGCCTTTGTGTGCATGACATGTGGGCCAGCTGAACTGCGGCGACCATCAACTTTCTACCACAGAAACACCCGATTGGACGCGGTTTGCCTGCTCCGCTGCTATGCTCCAATCCGTACTCCTGCACCATCGAATTTTCATCCAGCGGCTGTGACACATTTTGTCCCACGCATCAATACTCAGCAGGAGTACTTCTGTACTACAGGTAGTACCCGCCGGTGTGGCCATTTCCGCCTCGTAACGCCCCGACGCCCAGCTGTGGCACCCTCGCCACGGCCACGCCACCACCGGCCGGTTCATCTCGAACAAGTGAGTCACGAACCACGCCACCACCATGAGAATGACATGTGAGCTAGCCGCATTTAAGGTCCGCATGTCATTGACTCATAGGCCGAGCACTAAGCCACTGAAGTTCGGTCCCGTGGGCCCCGAGAGGGAAATGTAACTCCTGCGGCAGGCCTTGTGGTGCTCCCGCAGTACGAGCTTGTGCCAAAACTAGAATTTGTTTGTTACTACTACCAACTAGTACTAGTAAGGTACACGTGCATTGCACGCATGAGATTCTAGTGGTTTGTGCATTTTTCTTCTACATGTGGAGTTTTCTAGATTCTACATGTGGCAAAATCTGGTGGAATGTAGATCATATCCAACGGCAAGTAGTGCTTGGATTGGCCATCTTTGTACCGTCAGATTGGCTTCATCCAATGACCAACTTTCAAAGTTATTCACACACTATATAGGGGTATAGATATAGATATAGATATATAGATGTTTGGTTTGTAGCCTAAGGTTGCCACGCCTAAGCTTAGGCATGCCACAATATCTTAGGCATGTGTTTGGTTCATTGTCACACTTGTGGCTTGCCATACTTTTCTAGTTACATGGTCCACATGTCATAGACTCAACTTCTTGCCAAATCTTGCCACACCTGTGGTGGTCATTTTTGTTAGCCACACTTTTTGTGGCAGCCGCACTTTGCCTAAGCTTAGTTGTGGCAAAGTTAGGCGTGAACCAAACAGACCCTTTGTTAGACACACTTTGGCTTGCCTAAGGGAATCTTGCCACACAGTTATTATTGTGTCTATGACATGTGGGGCTCACTACTCATAGAAAAATCTTTGCCTTAGGTGTGGCTAGAACCAAACACCTACCTAACTTGGTCAAACTTGCCTAAGGTTAGTTGTGGCAAAGTGTGGCAAGGTGTGTCTAGGAACCAAACAGCCACTAAGATTGCTAAAGATTGCCACACGTAAGGTTAGGCAAGTTTGATTAACTTAGGTGAGTGTTTGGTTCAAGCCACACCTTAGGCAAGCCACACTAAGGCCCCACATGACATACACACAAAAAATGTGGCAAGATTCCCTTAGGCTTGCCAACTTGTGGCTCTCATTTTGAAGAACTAATAACTTTGCCTAAGCTTAGTTGTGGCAAAGTTAGTCATGAATTAAGTTCAACCATGGAGTCTTATAGATTATACATGTGGTAGAATCTGGTGGATGATATCCAACGGCCAGTAGTGCTTGGATTTGCCATCTTTGTACCGTTGGATTGGCTTCATCCAACGACCAACTTTCAAAGTTTTTCACACACTATATAGGGGGTATAGATATAGATGTGTCGGTCCGTTGCAATGGATCCAAAGTATATCTATTCAGTGGAGTGCACTCTAAACACATTATCTATT
Organism: Triticum aestivum; assembly: GCF_018294505.1. Classification (NCBI taxonomy): domain Eukaryota; kingdom Viridiplantae; phylum Streptophyta; class Magnoliopsida; order Poales; family Poaceae; genus Triticum; species Triticum aestivum. Next base: position 604,902,780 of record NC_057810.1, on the reverse strand, counting down.
TATTTTTTTCTAACCTTTCGTAGCCATGCAAGCAAGCCACATAAGCTTCATGGGTGCCCCCACATCATATTATTCATACTACGTTGATTGAAAAAAAGATAAATCACCCTAAACAAGATCTTCCCGTTTTTTGTTCCTACGATGTTGTGTCGTGCACGTACCTACTAGTTGTATAGTGGTAGTACTAGTAATATAGTATTAGGAGTACAAACTTGGTACTAAGTAGTAGTAGTACTACTAGTACGGAATGCTCCTACTCTATCAACGAGCCCCATCTAACACCAAATTTCTTGGCTTTCGTGCTACAGCTAGATCTTCCCCTCGTTTCTGTTTTCCAACCTGGCGGCGGGCGGGGTGCGGTTTGCCAATAGTCGGTTTGCTCAACGGCGGTCCCACATGAAAGTGAAAATGCTAGGCAACACGCCTTCCCTATGCTATGTGTCGTGCCGGACGGGCCGTGGAGTACTCCCGATTCCCGGGCGTGTGGGGGTGCGACGCGAACGCGACATGCCTTTTTCCTTTTACTATCAATGTGCCCGTGCGTTGCGACGGATCCAAAGTAGTAGAATAGTAGTATTTGTTCACAAACTTGAAAGAAATCACTCTTGTTTTGATGTACTCCTAATATATTACTCCCTCCGTACCTAAATATTTGTCTTTTTAGAGATTTCAAATGGACTATCACATACGGATTATATAGACATATTCTAGTGTTTCTAGCAAGATGCCCGCGCGTTGCACGAAGTTGACAGAAAAGGTAAGCACAACTTATAAATTGACAGATGGAGTACTAGTTACAGTGATGCATATAATTAAGCAAAGGGATCGCACACCGCGGTATTAACTGGAACGAGAATGCAACATCACAATAAGAATTAAGGCCACGATGATGCGATCGCAGTAGTGGTTACAGAAGGCAAGAAGAAAAATGGATCCATGAACGATGGATCCATGAACGTACGACCTCCTCCTCCTCAACTTAGTGTGCTGGGCCACCGACTGGCGGCTAAGGAGTGGCGGCTTTTGTGGCGAGGTCGAGGTGCTTCTCAGCAAAGGCATCCAAGGCTTCCAGCCGATTGAGGAAGGCCAACGTTGTAGCGTCCTCACTGGCCATGTAGATACCTACGTACACGATTTGCCTGTACATGTGGATGTGTAGGTCGATGAATTCTTGCAGGGCGAGGCGCCTCACGGCAAGCGCGACCTCCAGGTGGACATTCTTCATGGCGTCGGCGGGCAGTCGTAGGGCCACCAGTTCTTGAAAGAGGTTCCGGCCATGGAGGCCAATAAGGGTGGCAGGCAAGGAGGAGCCCGGGCGCGTGGGCTGGAGGAGTACAGCGATGTCGTCCGCGAGCTTCTTGAGGACGGTGAACTTGTTGCTTGTGGCAACGATCATCTGGTCCAACTGAGAGTCGTAGTTGGCGTCGACGGCGGCCATCCGCCAGCCGTTCTCCAACACTGTCTGGAGACGATCCTCGACGCCATGCCGCAGGCCGACGTCGTGGACCATCTGGCACAGCCGCTAGCCGCTCACGCGCATCGCCGCCATGGGTCTGGAGTGAGCTCTTTTGCGTTTAGTGTAGGTGCTTAGGCAAATGCTTAGGTGTGTACGATGTGGTAGATGCATTGGAATGGAGGGGCTCCTTTATATGAGGACAATGAGGGCAAACTGCGTTGCATTCACATCGTGCAGCCTCTTTTCCCGGACCTCCTTCCATTACTTCCCTCATGCATTAATTGAAGGAGGATGCATTGGCCGTTCAACATTTCAAGAACTACTACTCCCTCACTCGTCTGCATTAAAGCCGTATCGGGAACTGCGCCGCCCGCTGTCAAATCGAATACTCCCTCTGTCTAGGTGAGTATTAAGTCATCTTACAAAAACCAAATAGATAAACACATAGCGTGGTGCATTAACTCTCACGTTGTTTCTTATTTTTTGACATAAATAGAGGAATCAACCAATAAGAGATGTGGGGCTTGTATGCTTTTAATGACTTGAGACTATCAAACATGACATGCAGTGGTCAGTTCATTGCACGCAATGATATTAATAAGGGAGTAGATGAGATATAATTTGGTCTCATTCACTTTAAAAACAAGAACAAATACAACCCACGTCAGCACACATGCATCTTATAGCATCACATCCAATGGCTATAAAAGATGAATGAGACTTATATCTCATCTAGCAAAACTGTATTAATAATACTTAGTATCATATATTAGTATCATGTAGTACTTTATTTATTGCCATGTATGACACATAGTACTCAACTCTCTCTCTTTCTTCATTTAATTCTATGACACCTCATCAAAATTGCCTAGTTGGCATGCTTGATATAGCTATGATACTACCATTACAACCAGCCTTAGCAAATACTAAACATTAAGTTCTCTCGTTTTCCTCTCCACCTTGGTCACCTAGACGGAGGGAGTATACTGCACGGGCCTTTCCTGCGCGGTAGGCGGGGCAGTTCCGCCTAGTCGGTTCGACAGAGACGCGAGAAGACGAGGGAGTAGGCTGCTGCAAATGTAGGGTTGTGTGATTTGACAGCGAGTTACTACTGGACATGTGGGGCCCCATGATTTGACTTGCAATTATCATATTAACTGCGGCGCTACGACCGGCGTGAGTCTCCCGATTCCTGACCACCTCCATATAGGTGCCTCTCCCAATGCTCCACCATGTAGACTATAGAGGCTGGCTCTTGCATGAGAGCCCACTTCTCCACTTTTTCCTTGCCTCTCTTTCCTCCACATATGCAAAAATGCCATGTAAAGCGCACTATTGTACTTACTTGCTCCTACAGGTGCTAAGCTTGCCACATAGGCATAAAGTCTGATGTGGCAAGTTAATCAAGAAGAGAGAGACTAGTTTGGTGACCCAAGGAAGAAACGGTGCTAAGCGCGTGTACCTAGGTGAAAAGACAATTTTGAGTCTATAGCTAATTAAATGAAGCAAACTTAGCAACAAAAAACTAATAAGCACACCATTTCATTGGAAGAGGTCACTCCTTGGCAAATGCAATAAATACTAGTACTCCCTGTGTCCCATAATATAAGAACGTTTTTGGCACTACACTAGTGTCAAAAACATTCTTATATTATGGGACGGAGGGAGTACGAAGAAAGAGATAGAGAGAAGTAAAAAAAATACACTTATAGCCAACCTTATAGCTAACCTTGTTGTAGTATGAGTGACTAAGTGATGACTATGTATGACATGCCAACATCAGATAGCCTAACGCACCGTGTTAAATCTCCAAGGGCGCGACCGCGCGAGCGACGCGACGGTCGTGGTAGGCGCGACCATGATACGGGCTGCTGGCAGCCCTTGGATCTGAGATCAAACGGTCGCATGCTAAGTTGCTGAAAATTTGCAGAATAACCCTCCAGGATAGGATATTCACCCATAGGTCTAGAATCACGCCATGCAACCGTTCGATCTCAGATCCAAGGGCTCTCGGAAGCCCGTATCATGGGAGAATGGAAAGCCACTACCCTGCCGTTCGCACGCTGGCAGTTCGCTCCTACTCGTCCCCGCACGTCCTTTAATACTACGGCGGTTCGCTCCTAGTCGTCCCGTCCTTTCACATTACGGCAGTTCCACTAATCCTAACCCTCCTCCCAAATCCATGGCGTCCCAAATCTCCACGATCGGCGGTGAGTACAATGTTAGAACCATCACCGGCGATGAGTTCGACGTCATCTACACCCATTCTTCCGCGACGGTGAAAGGATGCCTTTCTCGCTTCAGACGCATGTTCAAAAACTCAGATGATGAGTGGGTCGCTGGGCTAGATGTTGAGTACACCACAGTCCTGGGACGAGAGAAGGATCTAAAGGACGAAGAGAGGAAGAAGCCCGCCGTGATCCAGGTTTGCATGCATGACTTATGCTTGGTCTACCACATATGCCATGCCGACGTTGAATGCCTAGATTTTAAGGACTTCCTCGAGAGCAATCTAGTCAAATTCGTTACTGTAGACTTTGGGAACGACAAAGAAGTCCTGGGTCGGATAGGCCTCGTTGTAGGCAACCCCTTCGACCTCTAGAAGAATCGGCTGGTGTCCTCTCGTCAGCCTTCAATGCTGACCCTGGCAAGAGCCATGGTTCGTCCTTCATACAGTAAACTGGAGAAAGCTCCATACACGTTTCATCGTTATGCATGACAGCAGAATGTACTAGATATAGACCACATCCACTACGCTGCAATGGATGGCTACCTTTGTTTCAATATCTACAAGGGTTGGATGAAGAGCAAGAGCCAAGTGGTGCGGTTCAAGCAAAGAAGTATCGGCCAAGAGGAAGAGGGACAAGGATGATGTCGAGGATGTGGACGAGGACTCCGAGTAAGGTGGCAGTGTCATTGCTCATGGTGGTTCTAATGCAGTGTCTACCGGAGTAGTTGCAAAATTTAATTTCAGGTGTGCTTAGTTTAACTTGAGGGGTGTGTTGTGCTCAGCCCCCAGCAGAACTATGTTATGTTTCTTCTCGTTACTTTAACTCTTCAGTACGTACATACTAGTATTTCTTACATTTCGTCTTTTAGTTGGTATAGTACTACCACTCGTTTCTTCACATTATATACGTACAACAAATATGGCCAACATCATATAGCCAACAGTATAGTTGTCAAAGAATTTCAGGGTGCTTAATTTTGTCAAAGAATTCCAGGGTGCTTAGTTTTATTTGAGGGGTGGGTTGTGCACTTGTGCTGGACACCATCATTGTGACAAGCCTTTTTTAATAGTAATATATGAATAATTTGGCGACGAGTGCTCTCTATATGTACCACCTTTTTTTTAATTTCAAGTTTTGCTCCATGGTGCAATCCATCGCTACTACTACTGTACAAAAGTGGAGTATATACATTTTTTAAAAGGCTAGAGGGCGGGCCAGTCTAGCTTGGTCGGTTTCACGAGAGGCGAGGGCCTTTGTGATTTGACGGCTCATTACTGCTGTCAAATCGAATAGTATTGCGCCACCCGCTGCACGCCCGGCGCCTCCATTAAACCCACATGCAAATCGAGAATCCTACTGCGGCCACACGTCCGTTCATGAGCAGGCCGGAATTAAACACAACACCGGCCGAGCTCCTCCCATCCGCCCTCAGTTTAAACGAGGCCATACGCCGGCCAAGCTCCAACCGTCCGCCCTCTATTTACACGAGGCCAGACAGACAACGGGCAAGAATCACACCCCTCCGCCACTCCCCCATCTCCTTCTTCACCATTTTCTCCACTCTTCCGATGGCTTCCGAGGAGCCGTTATCTGGCATATTACCCGACTGGGTGGCCCGCCGAGCCCTCTGGATATAGGCAAGGCCGCTTGGTGCTTCACCAACCTCGCTTGGCCCCACGGAGCCAGTTGCCGCCCCAAGAAGGCGCGTGGTTCAGCAACTCGTCGCTCCAGTTTAGCTCGATGAGGAGTGGCGAGTTGCTCCAAACCGGCACGGCGACGAGCACGTTGGTACGGGCGTCATCGCTACCGCATCGTACCGCGCCACCAGTGTCTGCGGTGGCTGCACCTCCCGTGTCTGTGGGCGCGCCTCCCATGCCTGCGGTAGCGCCATGCAGGCAGAGATAGAAACTGGGTGCGTGGAGAGCAATGAGTTAGTGGCTAGCTTCTCTGTGTCCGCCGCCATCATCGAGGAGAAGTAGAACACGGGAGGTCGCCACCACTTGGGACCCATGAAGGCTACCGCCAAGGTGATGACTGCGCATTCAGGTGGTTTCTTTGCTGCTTCGTCTCTTCCGAGGACCTTCGTCGACCCCGCAAGTGTCTGACGGACATGAGGAAGACAAAGGGATCCGCGGGCGGCCATTTAGATTATGTACTCCCTCTGCAGCTGGTGGGATATATTTGTTCTAAGAATGGATAAATTTTATGTATCTATAACTAAAATAAGTCTAGATACATCCATTTCCAGGACAAGTATTTCTGGACGGAGGGAGTATTAATTATACCAAGAAAACCGGATTGGCACCGCTTAGTTCATGTAAATGTAATGAAATCCGTCATGTTTATATGAAGATCTGACTTTTTTATACGAAATCCTTCATGCTTATATGAAATAAGTCCGTGTTTGCACGAATTTCATCTGGTTGGTTAGAGTTGAAAAATGTATGCCGCAGGCGTTTGATGTCATCCTCCGCGGAAGGAAGCAGGAGGAAATTTGCCGGCTACCGTTGGAGATGCTCTTATGCTGGAAATAATAGAGTGACATCCAATCCATTTGAGTTAATTGCCTATATGATTGTCCCTCTATAAAAAGTTAATTGCATGTACAGTGTACACGTGACTTGCAGGGTGGCTACAGCTTCGTACAGAAAGTTAAAAAGAAACAAGTCCATCCTTAATCTTGTATTCTAAGTACTCTGTGGGTTCCACTGTCAGTACAGTAGCGAAAGAAGTATATATTAAATAAGTAATATATAGTATAAAAATCTAAAGTTAAAAGACAGAATTCAAACTCATGTCATCGCGTTGCGAGCATCCGGCGCTAACCAGCCCATCACATTTTTGTTGTAGACCATGCTGGAGATATATCTCCATGTCTACTCTTATACTCCATTCGTTCCTAAATATTTGTCTTTTTCAGATTTCAAATGGACTACCACATACGGATGTGTATGTAGACATATTTTAGAGTGTAGATTCACTCATTTTGCTCCGTATGTCTTTTCAGGAAGGGTTCAGATTTGTCCTTGATTTATTTATGAGGTATCCAGATGGCACTGCACCGCCAAGAAAAGAGGGTAACATCAAAATTATGGACTACTTTTTTGAGTATGTTGGTAAGGTCCGGTCATAGTCACTTGTTAAAATCTCTAAAAAGCCAAATACTCCCTCCGTCCGGAAATACTTGTCATTAAAATGAATAAAAAGAAATGTATCTAGACGTACTTTAGTTTTAGATACATATCTTTTTATCCATTTTGATGACAAGTATTTTCAGACGGAGGGAGTATTTAGGAACGGAGAGAGTAGAAAACAGAGTTGGTGATGATGGTGTGCGTGCCATCCTGCAATATAGGCCGTCAGATTTATATCTAACGGATAGGAAAGAAACTATGGCAATTTTGCAAAAATATACCCACACATCTCTCCACATTCGCAAATAAGGCCTTCCCTCATTCAGCCTTTTCTCTCACAAGATAAACAACTCATAAAATGCATCTTGATGTTCCGTGTAATGCACGCGCAGCTAGCTAATTTCTTTTAAAATAGTTGCTGCGATAATTGGGTCGAAGTGATATATTTTATGTCTGCCCTGAATGATTTATGATTCACTAGTAGTAACAAAGAAAAGGTTGCCTTGTTAATTAACAGAAAACAGGGTGAAAACTATCATATGAGGCCGGTAAAAACAAGGCACACTGGGTTCAGCGTCATCGTCACTACATCTATGCACGCGCGAGAAGTCTATATATCGAGGGGGCTACCGAGCGAGGCACCGAGACACAATGTTTGAGAGAGAAACCAATTGACAAATTATGATCAGATCGAGTTGTCACCCTTCTGCTGTCATTGGGGGAGAGAAAGACGTATCGAGAGTGTGCGCGGTAGGCACAGAGGCACAACTAGCGAGTGTGTGTGGGTGTGTTTGAAAGAGGAGTAGATAGATTATTATCAAGATCGATGTGCCACCCTACTCCCTTGGTGCCGGGTAGTGTGTGTGTGTATGTTTGAGAGAGAAGCCAGTCGATAGATTACTATCAAGATCGAGGTGTCACTCTACTCCTTCGGTGTTGGGAAGTGTGGGTGTGTGGGTGTGGGTGTATGTGTGGGTGGGGGGGCAGTGACACTCACATATCTCTACTCTTATAAAAAAGTAGAGTTGGTGCTGATGGTGCTCCTGCCATCCTGTAATATATGCCATCCGATTTATATCCGATGGATAGGAAGGAAACTATGGCAATTTCGCAAAAAGATACACACACCCCTCTCCGCATTTGCAAATAAGGCATTCCCTCATTCATCCTTTTCTCCCACAAGGTAAACTTCTCATACAAATGCATCTTGATGTTCCGTGCAACGCATGGGCATCTTGCTAGTAAGGAGAAGAAGTTTGTGTGACACATACCTAGATATATTAAGGGATAGATAGATAGCATTTGTGCGAGGCATACTTCAAGCCTCACGAAGATAAACAAACGGTGTGTGCACATGCAAGTGCTGGAAAAAATGAAGCGAGAAACAAAGTGTGCGCACACGCATGCGTGTGTGTGTGTGTGTGTGTGAGAGAGAGAGAGAGAGAGAGAGAGAGAGAGAGAGAAATCTCAAAACAAAAGGTGCTCTGTTGGAATCCCATTGTATGTATTCATATGGTTCCGGAACTCGAGTTAACCTTAGGCATATGTGTGAGAGACATTATTATACTTTGAGACATTAGTGGTTGTGGGTGGGCGGAATTAAAGGGGTGGGCGTGTTAGACAGAGAGAGCGTGTGTGTTTCTGTGTGAGAGACTTGTAGGATGGGGTAGAAAGACGAATTTAACCCTGGCGGAGGGAGAGAAATACACGAAGTGCGCGTGTGTAATTCCGATGCCCAAAGGGAAATGAGATATATATGCCTGTGAGAGAGATTGCACAATTCATTCACGTATCACTATCTAGCGATCGTGGACGTGCATCGCTTGAACATAAGTCAATATCTACTTCGTATCGTGGCCAAAGGTACAATATCGATTCAATGCTAGAAAGATTGGACACTCACATATCACATTTTTTTCTATTTAAATAAACCTTTTCAGTTGTGCATGCCAAAGTTACAGTGATGTTTCTTCAAACAACCAATGTAGATATCATGTACATGCACCATTGTTACTCTTGCATTCAAATTCATTAGTATTGGATGATTTAAGTTTCTATTTTGAAGTAATATATGTAATATTCATATATGAATTCAACGGGTACGCAATTTATGAAATGGAGGCTATGTAATCATATGAGGTAACACTTTTAAGTAGCGGACTACAATATCCATTTCTTTTTGTGCGCCTCTACACTAACACGTCAATGCATTATGTTTAAAGTAAATAACCAATGGCACTAAATTATCTATTTACACGAGAAATACATAGGCTGAGCGTTTGATCCCTTTTTTGTGAACGCGCCACTACACCCGTACGATTGGCCGCGCCCGTGTGAACGTCCAAGTTATCGGCGCATCATACTAAGTTATTGTCTTTTTTCTGGGGTGGACTTCACACTAGTTATTAACTACTGACGCGTGCCTCGTGTACACAGTCTAGCATGACCTTCCCGCTAGCACGGTCCAAAATTAGTTGAAATTGGATACGAACGATCCCGCGGGCGGCAAAATCTCCTGCCTCCTTCTAAAATTTCCGCCACCTTAGTCTTTAGCATGCGAAATTCCCCTTTTGTCCTTGGTGCACGGAGACCAACAGTTACAATACCGCCCTCATCTACATGATACGTTGGGGCTACTTTGGTAACTTCCGGTTCCCCCTACTACACGGCACCCCCATTTCGTCTCCCCCTCCGGCAAAAACGACTAAATCCACAACAAGAGAGCATCTTACATCATGCCGTCCGTACTTCATCGCCCTTTCTCCCCTCCCCTCTCGAAACTCTAGGCTGCCCATCCACCGGCATACCATAGCCCATTCACTGCCAGTGGCGTCCACCTCGCCGGATCTGCTTCTGCGGCCGCATCTACCCCTCCCACCTCCCCTAGAAACAAGTAGACTGCTCATCCACCACTGTACCACAGCCCATTCAGTGCCGGCCTTGTCCACGGCGCCGGATCTGCTTCGCCGGTACTCTCGTCAACCGCCGTGCATATGCAGTGGCTCATTCGTACTCCCCACCGGAAACGCTTTGTCCACATCCTCCGGAGACGCCCCACCGACGCCCCCATCGACGGCCTCTGATCCTCTTCACCGACACCTTCCTCAATCCTACTGGAGCCGCTTCGCCGACACCATCATCAACCCTACCGGAGTAGCTTTGCCTATACCATTCTCAACCCTACTGGGGCTGCTTTGCCAACTCGCAAGTCCACGGCCTCAGATCTGCTTCCTCGCACCCTCATCCAAACTACCGAAGCAGCTTCTGACGCCCCGTCCACGGCCGCAGATCTGCATCGTCGACACCATCCTTAACCCAACCACAGGAGCAGCTTCTGACGCCCCGTCCACGGCCGCAGATCTGCATCATCGACACCATCCTTAACGCAACCACCGGAGCAGCTTCTGACGCCCCGTCCACGGCCACAGATCTGCATCGTCGACACCATCCTTAACCCAACCGTCGGAGCAGCTTCACCTACGCCCTCGTCCACAGCCACAGATCCGCTTCGCCCACAAACACCCTACTCGACGGTTCTAGATCTCCTTACTGGACCCCGACAGCTAGCGTAGCGTCATCACCCTTGATGTTTCTAACCTGATTCCCACCGTCTGGAGAGATGCCAAGCACCCGCCACGACCTAGGTACTTGTCACCTTTAAACCTGTCCAGCATCACCTGCCCGATGTACTTCAAATATACTAACCGGTCGCTGTTACCTGTTATGTAGCTGGCAAAAACTACAAGGACGATGTTTCTTCTGGATCTAACAGCTTGGCCAACCAAGATCCTGGACTGAGGCCTTGCTATGATCTTGTAAGTGCGTCTCTCTCTCTCTCTTGTATTGTTCTGTGCCTGCTAGCATGCTTTGCTAGGATTTTTGACCAGTAATCCCTTTGTGCAGACAATGATTTCTACTACTGGCTGCTAAATTAGATATGTAGATGTCATACATGATACTACCTCGTACCTCCGTTCCTAAATATAAGTCTTTCTAGAGATTCCACTATAGGCTACATACGGAGCAAAATGAGTGAATCTACACTCGAAAATGCGTCTATATACATATGTATGTGGTCCATACTGGAATCTCTACAAAGACATATATTTAGGAACAGGGGCAGTACATTACACAAAATTATAGGTGGCATTTAGGAATTCCAGTGCACTACATTAGGCTCCCTTAGAGTGCCTGCTAGTCCAGCATACAGAGTCATGGCTAGTTTATGGTACGCACACAATTGTTAATCGGTGGTTTAAATATGCGCCAGGGATATGCAATGTAGTATCATGTAGAGATGTCTGAAATTAGCCGTGTCAACTTGCAGATAGGGTTACACAATGAAAAAGTACAAGATGTATGTGGAAATTTCATGGAACATCGCAAAAAAAGGAGAGGCAGCGGTGAGCCTATACAGTGTGCTATGGTACGTCACTCCTCCATTGCAATCATCGTGACATGTTATTTGTATGTCAGTTCTATTAGCCAAGTTTCTTAGGGACAATTATTACGAGTTATCCTAAGAAAATAAGCACCTGTGAATATAAGCTCCATGTAATAAGCGAACCAGTTCTTTTCATTGCGTTTTCAGCTTATCTTTGGTATGATCAGTGGAAAATCTAGATTGAATTATATTTTTCATTTTGCTATCCATATGAAAATTAATTTGACTTGAAAACATCACAAATTGAACCCAGTGCAGTAATTAATATGATAGGAAAATAGACCATCACTATTTTCTCAAAATGCAAATACAAAGATACCATCTACTTGGCACAATCTACTTTGGTCATTGTTTTCCATAGAGATCCCATTGCCTAATTTAAATGAAGAACGCATGACCCACATTTAAATGAAGAACAGTTATTTATTGAAATTCGATGGTCCAAGTGGCTGGTTATTATCATATAGCAGCACCACCTAAAAGCATCATATAGCAGCAGCAACAGCTCATAGCAACTCATCATACAACAGCAGTAGTCTGCAATTCATCATATACCAGCAGCAGATCATAGCAATTCATCATATAGCAGTAGGAGGAGCAGCTCATAGCAATTCATCATATAGCAGCAGCAGGAGCAGCTCATAGCAATTCATCATATATCAGCAGCAGGAGCAGCTCATAGAAATTCATCATTTAGCTTGGATGTTTGTTTTTACTTGAGGATCAGGTGTGACACGGGCGTCATCAGTTGCATTTTGGGTGTAATATAGGCAGACAACAGAGTCATTTCACTATTCCCCTTCCCTTCAATTTTTAGTAAGGTTCTACCCAAAACACCCCTCTCCAAAGCGAAATTAGTTAAGCCCAAGCCCATAACTCAAAAATGACTTCTTTACATCTTTTATGGCTTATTTTGATAATAAGCCCTGAACAGGCGGAATCAAACTGGCCCTTAACCTACAATTCAATTGTGCGTGCAATGATGAATCACTCCTGCCTGCTATAGTGTACATTTAGGCATCATCATACATGGCATAACCTAATACATGTGCATTCCATTGTAGAATCTGGAATATGCAATGTTTATGTTAGTTCATACATTGCACATGATGTTTAAATGCCCCTTAAATCTGGTCAGTCAAGTGATGGTTTTTAAGCCTCCTTCTTTGCTTCTTTTCTTGACATGTAAGATTTGCTCACACATCTGTTCAATTGCTTGTTTGCATCAGGCAACCATACTAGGACTGTTTGCTTTGATTACTTGTTGTTCTTGACCTAACACTCTAACAGAGATTGTCAACGATTTAAACACTAAGGGCTGCTGTACTGGGGCCTTGTCTAACTCATAGGTGACATAAAGGTTTGGTTGTACACTAAAGTAGGCTCTCCAAGAGTACCTGGAGATCCAGTTCGAAGGTATGCCTAGTTTTTCATAGTGCAGACATAGTAAATGCTCATTTCATTGTGTGCAAGTGCAAGAGATGCGACATGTTTCATTATGTGGTGTTGTTTTGTTATAATCTCATCCTTTTGTGTTCACAGACTGGAAAGTATGCATATTTATCTTCCAAGGAGACGAGTAACTAGTTTGTGTCACCTTGTAGAGGGGGTGCAATGAAGATAAGATTGAGGATTTCCAAGTACAAGATGTTAGGAAGGAGCCTTGCAAGAGAAGTAGGAGCTACGCTGAGCCACTTCAACCTGTTAATATAAGTCACTGTATGCAACTCAATAGTTCAATTCCTTGTTTGTTTCAGGCATAAAAAATTTGCTCTTTTCAATTGCTTTATTTGTCCTCAGTTAATGAGATGCCCAAAGAATGATGCATGATGTTGGGTACTTGTATAACTATTAGCTGACATAATTAAAGCCCTTACCATTTAATTACTCTGCCGAAGTGTGCCTGAAGCTTTGAAGTCTATTAACCAACTATTATTGCATGAGGTTCACAATCTAGTTTATACTATTCTAATGATTGCATAGTTTTGCCTGCTGTAGTATGTTTGTATGAAACCCTCTGCTGTTCATTATGCTCCCAAAGACATTAATTGAGCTACAGAATGGCCAACTGCTTGCTTACTTATACGCAACATGCTGTCTAAATTTGTAACTTGTCTGTGTTTTCGATTGGGCCCCAACATCATGCTCCTTTGGTGAGCTAAGAGGGATTTCTATATGCAGGCTGCACAAACTATCTGTTTTATAATTTTTAAAATATCACCTACTTATGCTTCATGACGTGTAACATTATTGTTAGTCCTATTTTGCCATGTAGTACAAAATAGTGTCTTGCTCGCTTCACTGTTGTAACTATATTTCTGCCCTAGTAATGTGTACTTATAGAAACATTTTAGGATGAAGCGACATCAACACAAAGATCTGCGAGCAGTGCGGCATGGCCATTACCGAATGATTATGGATTGAAATTGGAATGTGTTGATGTTCTCGAGCATCCACTAGAGGTGGCAAGACAACGTGTACATGATTGTACATGTATAATCAACAAGTTGAGACCGGACATGAAGGTATTAGATGCAGGAGTCAAAAAAATGAAACAAGACACTGAGGTAACCATGAAGGAATTGGAGATTTTGTAGATTGAAATTTGTGCTATCTGAATCTGGCCAATCCTATTTTCTGAAGAGATTATAGTTCAAATGGATTTAAGTTGATGCGCGTCCATGATGTATGAGTTGTATTTGCCCAGTGTATCAAATTTGTTGTTTGTGTATGCTTTATTATCACCTGTGTCGAACCATAATGCCCAGTTGGTATAATCGGCTGTAATTTCTTTATTGTATTGTGTAGGATTATTCTACGTTTCTATGCCTTGGTCTCTTTGTTGTATAGTGTATGTTTTTAGAGGTGGTAGTATTGAGTAGGATAATTCTCTGAATATGCTATATCGTTCAAACGGGGCTCGACTCTCCTAAACGTTGTAGTGACCATGGCCGTCCATGGGCCGTACAGTCCATGAGCCATGTACGGGCCGTCGGATCCATGAGCCTCCAATGGGCCGTCGGATCCATGGGCCTTCTACGTCTCGTAGGATCCATGGGCCTTCTACCTCTCGTAGGATCCATGGGCCTTGGAAGGGCCGACTCATTTATGGGTCTTGTACGAGCCTTTAATGGGCCGTAGACGGGCTAGAGTGGAAATCGTACGTTTTATGGGCTGGCCATAACGAGCCGTTAATAGGCCGTATTTGGTGATGCTATGAAAATGGCCCAACAGATTAACGGTCCACAAAGGGGCCGACTCTAACGACGGGCTGAATTTGGCCCACAAGCAGAAAATGACTATAACGGGCCGTAAGTAACTGAATGTTGCAAATGAGCCCAAGAATAAATGGGCCCTCAGAAGGCCGAAAGATAACTTGGGCTGGAAACGGCCCAATGGAATAATGGGCCGTTAATGGGTATAAAGTGATACACTATTCCTCACAGGCCAGTTTCACCATGGGCCGTTAATGGGTGTAAAGTGATACATTGTTCATTATGGGCCAGTTTCACCACGGTTCGTTAATGGGCCAAGAGTTACAAAGGGCCTAATATGGGCCGAAAGACGTCATGGGCCATACATGGGCCAGAAGTGAAAACGGGCTAGAATCATATTGGATGGCCCAGATGATTCTAGTGGGCCTAATTCGGATAGGGCGTAATGGGCCTTGGGTTAGCGGGCTGTAAATGGGCTATATGCGAACATGTCGTTAACAGGCTTTCCATGGGCCGGCCCGCCACCTTTTGACCAAGTCAAACGGGCTGGCCTTTTCACAGGAATGGGCCTCTGTTGGGCCGTGCCACGTGTCGACGTATCGTAGGCGCCTTCTGTCCAATGAGTGGATGACATCTGTCCCAACGATGAGCCAACTTTCCTTCGGCCAATGATGATTTTAATGTGGAAAATCCCCATTGGTCGGGGTTGTTAACGGGTTATCGGATCCAAAACCCGACCCGATAGCTTAACGGTGTTCCGTTACGGTGGATGCCACAAGTCGGTCACCCTTGACGAAAGCACTTCTGTGACGCGCGATTTATCGTCATGGAAGTGGACACTTTTGTGATGTTAATTTTGGTAATGTCATGGAACACTTCTATGACAGCACTGGTATGACTATCTTGATTCTATCATAAAATTGTCATGGATGTACATGCATGACAAAAAACGCGACCTACTATGACAAACACATATCATCACAGAAGTGTATTTTTTTGTAGTGATGGCTGATGACGAACAATGGTGAAGTCCTTTGATCCTCCTTTTGCACGCTTGCGACGAAGCTCAGCCCTCTTGTCAGCGGAGTCTGAAACACACGCAAACACCCAACAACACAAAGCAAGAAACACAAATGAGTAGAAATGCATGAAGGATGGCAAAGAGATAGACAGACGACAAGCAGATAGGTCCTGGATAGCCCGTGCGCATGGGGGTTTAGACCCCGTGGACACGGGGGTCCCGTGCGCACGGGGGTCAAACACCTCATGGACACGAGGGTCTCCCAGCGGCAGCCACTTCCAAAACGAACTCCGGGAGTGGGTGCTGCAGAGGGACCATACGATCTATGCATGTCACGCCCAATATGCGACCCTATCCAAAAGGAACTCGAAGGTCCCACCAAGGATAGACCCGCATATTGAAACGCTTTTGCAAGGTGGATATCATTACATCAACATTACATAATAGATGGGGATACATACAAGAGGCATACAATGCCACACAAATACAACATCACAATACATAAGAGCGACATCCGACTACGGATGAGTCACAAACAGAAACTCAAACGACATCCATCCTGCTAGCCCAGGCTGCCGACCTGGAACCTATCCCCTGATCGAAGAAGCAGAAGAAGAACTCAGTGTAAGCAAGCATCGCTCTCGCGTCATGATCATCGCATAACCTGTACCTGCAACTGTTGTTGTAGTAATCTGTGAGCCACGAGGACTCAGCAATCCCATTACCATGGGTATCAAGACTAGCAAAGCTTAAAGGGAAAGGAAGGGGTAAAGTGGTGAGGCTGCAGCAGCGACTAAGCATATATGGTGGCTAACATATGCAAATAAGAGTGAGAAGAGAGCAAGCGGAACGGTCGTGAAGCTAGCAATGATCAAGAAGTGATCCTGAACTCCTACTTACGTCAAACGTAACCCAAAGACCGTGTTAACTTCCCGGACTCCGCCGAGAAGAGACCATCACGGCTACACACGCGGTTGATGCGTTTTAATTCGGATCTGGTGTCAAGTTATCTACAACCGGGCATTAACAAATTCCCATCTGCCTATAACCACAGGCACGGCTTTCGAAAGATTATACCCTGCAGGGGTGTCCCAACATAGCCCATGACAAGCTCTCACGATCAATGAAGGAATAGACCTTCTCCCAGGAAGACCCGATCAGACTCGGAATCCCGATTTACAAGACATTTCGACAATGGTAAAACAACACCAGCAAAGCCTCCCGCTGTGCCGACAAATCCCGATAGGAGCTGCACATATCTCGTTCTCAGGGAACACCGGATGAGCCAGATGTCAGGTTGGCATAGACCCTGGTTGCCCAGGGGCGCCGGACATCGCTCGGTTCGGACCAACACTTAGACAAGCACTGGCCCGGGGGGGGGCTAAAATAAAGATGACCCTCAGGTTGGCCGACCCAAGGGAAAGGATAGGAGGTGGTGAGGCAAATGGTAAAACCAAGGTTGGGCCTTGCTGGAGGAGTTTTATTCAAAGCGAACTGTCAAGGGGGTCCCATAAATCACCCGACCACGTAAGGAATGCAAAATCCGGGAACATAACACCGGTATGACGAAAACTAGGGCGGCAAGAGTGGAACAAAACACCAGGCAAAAGGCCGAGCCTTCCACCCTTTACCAAGTATATAGATGCATTAATACTATAAGAGATATTGTGATATCCCAACCAAAATCCTGTTCACCATGGAGCAATCTTCAACTTCACCTGCAACTAGCAACGCTATAAGAGGGGCTGAGCAAAAGCGGTAACATAGCCAAATAACGATTTGCATAGGAAAGGTGTCAAAGGTTAGAGGTTCATGGCAATATAGGATGGCTTGATAAACAGGTCATAGGTAGCGCAGCATAGCGATAGAACGAAACAACTAGCATAGCAGTGATAGTAGTGAGATCCAGGGTAGCGGTCATCTTGCCTGAAATCCCGCAAGGAAGAAGAACGAGTCCATGAAGAAGACGAACGGATGAAGCCGAACCAAGCGTAGACGAACGAATCCTCACGATCGCAACGAAACGGGAACTATCGAGAAGAAGCACACAACATAGTAAACACACCACACATGAACAAGGCTTGATGCACAACAATCATGATGCATGACAAATCTACATGAAGCTACTCATGGCAAGAGATGATGCAAACAAGAGCAACACATCAAGGCAAGTTTAAATGAGGCCGGGAACAACATATAACAACTCCGGTAAGTCCTCATATGCAAATTTCGAAGTTAGTCCAGATCTGAATAAACCTTATGTTCAAGTTGTTAAACAGCAAGTTAAGATGCACAAAGATGATCTACACGAGATTCTAGTCAAGTTACATATAAAGTTCATTTAGTTCGGAGCTACGGCCTAGAAGATATGAGCAAAACAAGTTAAACATGGCATTGATGCAAAATGCATACAAACAACAAGCAAACACCTCAAAACAAGGATGCAACATGATAATATGAAGCTACATGCAAAACTAAACAAGTTTCATATATAGCACACTCAAAACGGAGCAACGGTTCAACACACACACATGAAACAAGTTTAAAGGACAAGCTGTCCAAAACAGCAACTAGGCATATTGCGAGCACCAAAACAACATACTACAACACCCCAACATGAGAACAAAAGGCATGGGCATGATGTACAGGTAAAGCATTACAAAACATGAACACTGAGCTATCTCCAAAAATCACTAGAACATGCTCAAACACACATGGTAAGATTGCAAGTTATAACAATTCAGACTTTGCAGAAATAACATCACGATGCAATGTTCAGAGCTATCAAACAACATGTTACAGGAACTTATCATGGCAAACAAAGGCATGGCATGATTCTACTAATAGCATAGATCAAAAGTCCCTTACTGACCATAAGCCAAAAAGGATCAGAAAATATGATGGCACCCACGTAAACATAGCAAGTTATATTACAGATTCAAACATGGCAGAAACAGAATTATGAAGGCACGTAGATGAGCTTGTGCAACTCACCACAGAGCAATACATGGCATGGCAAGGCACCCAACAGTAAAAAGACATGTTTGTGAAGCTAAGCATGGCAGGAGCAAGGTCATAGGGTGCATGGATCACTAGCAAAACACATGGTAACAACTGAACTTAATGTAAACGGGCTGACAACAACATTATGAAGCAACTTTAGATCAAGATTACAACAAGCTACAGCAACCTATAAATGCAACCAGGGGAATGGATGGATAGAGGATGACATGTAGATCAAAACATATTTATAGAACATCTCCAGATTATGCATAGAATGATTAGTAGAAGCATGTTTATATAGCATCACGAAATAACAGATTCAGCCTAGCAAAACAACAACATCATGTACCCTACTTAACAAGCTCGATACACTCACCACAAGTCATTGCATGACAAGATAAGCATAGCATCATCAAGAATACATGTTTGTGTAACAAACCAAGTCAAGAACAAGTCCATAGCATGCAAGGATCAACTATAGCATCCTTGGCTAAATTGAATAAAATGTAAACAATCTGCGAGGAAACATTTTGAAGCAAAAGTAGGGCACGAAAATGACATGCTAGACTAATCCATAATTGCAACCAAGGGCATGAATGGATAGATAATAACCATGTGTTCAAAACACCCTTACTTAAGTATCTCAAAATATGCATGGATCTCTCTGTAGCATCAAGTTTACATGGCATCAAAATAACAGCAGAACAGAGACTAAAATCAGCAACATCACGACGCCTAGTTTGCATGCTTGTGCTAGTCACCACATTGATCACAAAAATGCATGGCATACACCACTGTAAAGAAGACATAGCATAGATCAAAACACATGAGACATCAACCTCATAGGATGCACACATCAATCATCGCAAAAATGACAAAAGAGTTCGTTCTGATAACAGACAGCAGAAAACATTATGAAGCACTCTTACAACGATGATTCAGGCATCAAGATGACCTCAAATGAATATGATGCAATGGAATGAAATGATATACTCGTCGATACGAACAATTTAACATATTACACGCTAGAAACGGAGCTACGGATGCAGAGATACAGCAGGTCAAACATGGCATGAAAATTACTAAATCTGGGGACTTGGTAGAAAAAACGACCTTCGGGATCTAGGGTTCCTCGCGGGCACGCGAACCGAGGCGACCGGAGTGCTCGCCGGAGATGTCGGGGACGGGGCCGGGGATAGCGGGGCCGGGCGGATCCGGCCGTGTCCGGCCCGGATCCGGCCGGAGGCGAGGCCGGCGGCGGAGGAGGCCACGGCGGGGCGGCGCGGAAGGCGCGGCGACCGGGGCGCGGGGCGGCGCGGCGGCCGGCCGGTGGCGGCGAGGAGCGTGGCTAGGGTTTCGGGGAAAAACATCCGCGAAAATGAAGAGGGAACACGTTTTTATAGCTAGAGGGAGCTAGGAGAGTCCAAATGAGGAGCGGTTTTCGCCCACACGATCGTGATCGAACGACCGAGAGCATGGAGGGGAGTTAGGTGAGTTTTGGGCCACTTTGGAAGGGGTGTTGGGCTGCAAAGAGAAGGGGCTTTACGGTTACCCGGTTAACTGTTGGAGTACCAAACGACCTCCAAATGGCACGACACTTGACAGGCGGTCTACCGGTGGTATACCAAGGCCGCTTGGCAAGACTCGGTCCATTCCGAGAATGTTTAACACCCACTCACAGCGAGATACAAAAGGGGAACATTGGAGGGCATAGGAGTGCCGGATTGCAAAACGGACAACGGGGAAAAGGGTCGGATGCATGAGACGAACACGTATGCAGAATGAAATGCACATGATGACATGATAAAATGCAACACGCAAGCAAAAGACATGGCAACGATGGCGAATAACTGGCAGACACCTGGCGCAACGAATCCGGGGCGTTACAACACTCCTCCACTAACAAGAGATCTCGTCCCGAGATCTTAGGACCGAGACGGAAGAGAAAAAGGATGAGGTGAAACAAGAACTCAAGAGATGAAGCAAAGAATCGAGAGCACTCGAGAAGAAAAGAGGAACGACGAGAATGACGAGAATCGAAAGCTCACTGAATCAGATAGACTATGAAATCACTCCGGTTAAAACGAGATAAGAAACGAATAAGACTGAAAGGATTTAGGCAGCACTCCGGCTGAACCAGGAAAGAATAGAACATGAACTTAAGCAGATGGAATGATACTTGATGAACTCTTGAAGAATGAATTAAATCATGAAGAACTCCGGTAACGAAAGGATGATGAGATAGAATGAAGGAAGAAAGAATAAGATGAGCCTTGCGATGATTTAGATGGAGGTTCCGACAAAATAGCCGAGGAAATTGAACTCTGGAAAGAAAAGATGAAAACCCTTGAAACTAGAATTTATTCATCAAGAATAAACTCCGAAGGAAGGGATTACTCACTTGGACGAAATAAGAATAAGATTTATTGTATGCTTATCCTTCATCAAATTAAATTGATGACTAGCAATGGATTTTGCATATTACTTATTCTTCTTGAAAAGGAATTAAGAGGAATGTGGCACAAAACTTGAGAAAGTCTTCATGAACCACCGGTAGGATTGGAAAGAACGAATGAATTATAATGATAAACAAGGAAAAAGAATCTGAAGAAACCATCGAAAGAATTCGAAAATGACTGGTGAAAGAGAATGAATCACCGGGAAGAATTAGAAGAACCAATATGCTTGAGGGGATTCATATGCAAAAGAACAAGGAGATCATGAGCTGACTAAAGAATACTTGAACGAAGCACCGAGATAAATAGAGAACGATAACTGGAATGATGGCCTCCGGTGAAAAGAAATGGGAAACAACTCCTGACATACTCCGGATGGGTAAGAAAAGAATATCTGATGAATGGAATAATTCGAGAGGATGAATATGAAAAATTCTTCATCGATCTTCAAATGACGACGAGAAACACCGCAAAAATTACTGAGATACTCCGGGAGAACGAAAAGCAAAGAGGTTGAGACAACAAAGGAAAATGATTTGAAAACGATCTTGGAAAAGCATCTGACTGATGGAATTCATTCTTACGTCACACTTTGAAAAGAATTGAGAATAACTCTGGGGGAATTAGAAGAGTCAGGTAAGATCGTGGGAAAAGACCTGTGGGTTAGGGCCCACTGAAGAGATAACACCGTTGAAAAGGATGATGAATAGATAAATGAAGCACCAGAACAATTGAAATATTCGAATGAGGTGACAACCTCGAATTAATTCAAACACAAACGAATCTCGTGAGATGACTTGAATACTCCAGAAGGATAAACTGGCGAGACGCGAACGAGCAGGGAAAACACATGATCCGAGGAAAAGAATACAATCACTACCAAGAAAAGAGTTGAAGAAAGACAAACGAGATGAGAAATCATCGGTTGAAATGATGGAGGGAAGACTGAAGAACCTCCGTACGAATGAAAATTGATGCTCGAAAGAGACTGAGGCTCCGGGAAGAAGAGGGTGGGAGGGAGGGAAAACAAAGGCAACCTGGAAGGGGAAATCGACGAATATCTTGAAGGGAAAACACCGGTGGGGAAGAGAAGTAATTCAAAACACTTACGTCAAGATTCCTTACCAGAGCGGCCAAGGGACTGAGGAGTAAAAAGAATTCCTACTCTCTGATATAACTAGAATCTGAAAATACTTTTCTTCTAGACTCAACAACGACCAAACTACACGATTAATCAAGGGGGCTCCTAGGGTCGGTCGAGGCTCTGATACCAACTTGTCACGCCCAATATGCGACCCTATCCAAAAGGAACTCGAAGGTCCCACCAAGGATATACTAGCATATTGAAACGCTTTTGCAAGGTGGATATCATTACATCAACATTACATAATAGATGGGGATACATACAAGAGGCATACAATGCCACACAAATACAACATCACAATACATAAGAGCGACATCCGACTACAGATGAATCACAAACAGAAACTCAAACAACATCCACCCTGCTAGCCCAGGCTGCTGACCTGGAACCTATCCCCTGATCAAAGAAGCAGAAGAAGAACTCAATGCAAGCAAGCATTGCTCTTGCATCATGATCATCGCATAACCTGTACCTGCAACTGTTGTTGTAGTAATCTGTGAGCCATGAGGACTCAGCAATCCCATTACCATGGGTATCAAGACTAGCAAAGCTTAAAGGGAATGGAAGGGGTAAAGTGGTGAGGCTGCAGCAGCGACTAAGCATATATGGTGGCTAACATACGCAAATAAGAGCGAAAAGAGAGCAAGCGGAACGGTCGTGAAGCTAGCAATGATCAAGAAGTGATCCTGAACTCCTACTTACGTCAAACGTAACCCAAAGACCGTGTTAACTTCCCGGACTCCGCCGAGAAGAGACCATCACGGCTACACACGCGGTTGATGCGTTTTAATTCGGATCTGGTGTCAAGTTATCTACAACCGGGCATTAACAAATTCCCATCTTCCTATAACCACAGACATGGCTTTCGAAAGATTATACCCTGCAGGGGTGTCCCAACTTAGCCCATGACAAGCTCTCACGATCAATGAAGGAATAGACCTTCTCCCAGGAAGACCCGATCAGACTCGGAATCCCGATTTACAAGACATTTCGACAATGGTAAAACAACACCAGCAAAGCCTCCCGCTGTGCCGACAAATCCCGATAGGAGCTGCACATATCTCGTTCTCAGGGCACACCGGATGAGCCAGATGTCAGGTTGGCATAGACCCTGGTTGCCCAGGGGCGCCGGACATCGCTCGGTTCGGACCAACACTTAGACAAGCACTGGCCCGGGGGGGGGGGGCTAAAATAAAGATGACCCTCAGGTTGGCCGACCCAAGGGAAAGGATAGGAGGTGGTGAGGCAAATGGTAAAACCAAGGTTGGGCCTTGCTGGAGGAGTTTTATTCAAAGCGAACTGTCAAGGGGGTCCCATAAATCACCCGACCACGTAAGGAATGCAAAATCCGGGAACATAACACCGGTATGACGGAAACTAGGGCGGCAAGAGTGGAACAAAACACCAGGCAAAAGGCCGAGCCTTCCACCCTTTACCAAGTATATAGATGCATTAATACTATAAGAGATATTGTGATATCCCAACCAAAATCTTGTTCACCATGGAGCAATCTTCAACTTCACCTGCAACTAGCAACGCTATAAGAGGGGCTGAGCAAAAGCGGTAACATAGCCAAATAACGGTTTGCATAGGAAAGGTGTCAAAGGTTAGAGGTTCATGGCAATATAGGATGGCTTGATAAACAGGTCATAGGTAGCGCAGCATAGCGATAGAACGAAACAACTAGCATAGCAATGATAGTAGTGAGATCCAGGGTAGCGGTCATCTTGCCTGAAATCCCGTAAGGAAGAAGAACGAGTCCATGAAGAAGACGAACGGATGAAGCCGAACCAAGCGTAGACGAATGAATCCTCACGATCGCAACGAAACGGGAACTATCAAGAAGAAGCACACAACATAGTAAACACACCACACATGAACAAGGCTTGATGCACAACAATCATGATGCATGACAAATCTACATGAAGCTACTCATGGCAAGAGATGATGCAAACAAGAGCAACACATCAAGGCAAGTTTAAATGAGGCCGGGAACAACATATGACAACTCCGGTAAGTCCTCATATGCAAATTTCGAAGTTAGTCCAGATCTAAATAAACCTTATGTTCAAGCTGTTAAACAGCAAGTTAAGATGCACAAAGATGATCTACATGAGATTCTAGTCAAGTTACATATAAAGTTCATTTAGTTCGGAGCTACGGCCTAGAAGATGAGGAAAACAAGTTAAACATGGCATTGATGCAAAATGCATACAAACAACAAGCAAACACCTCAAAATAAGGATGCAACATGATAATATGAAGCTACATGCAAAACTAAACAAGTTTCATATATAGCACACTCAAAACGGAGCAACGGTTCAACACACACACATGAAACAAGTTTAAAGGACAAGCTGTCCAAAACAGCAACTAGGCATATTGCGAGCACCAAAACAACATACTACAACACCCCAACATGAGAACAAAAGGCATGGGCATGATGTACAGGTAAAGCATTACAAAACATGAACACTGAGCTATCTCCAAAAATCACTAGAACATGCTCAAACACACATGGTAAGATTACAAATTATAACAATTCAGACTTTGCAGAAATAACATCATGATGCAATGTTCAGAGCTATCAAACAACATGTTATAGGAACTTATCATGGCAAACAAAGGCATGGCATGATTCTACTAATAGCATAGATCAAAAGTCCCTTACTGACCATAAGCCAAAAAGGATCAGAAAATATGATGGCACCCACGTAAACATAGCAAGTTATATTACAGATTCAAACATGGCAGAAACAGAATTATGAAGGCATGTAGATGAGCTTGTGCAACTCACCACAGAGCAATACATGGCATGGCAAGGCACCCAACAGTAAGAAGACATGTTTGGGAAGCTAAGCATGGCAAGAGCAAGGTCATAGGGTGCATGGATCACTAGCAAAACACATGGTAACAACTGAACTTAATGTAAACAGGCAAACAACAACATTATGAAGCAACTTTAGAGCAAGATTACAACAAGCTACAGCAACCTATAAATGCAACCAGGGGCGTGGATGGATAGAGGATGACATGTAGATCTAAACATGTTTATAAAACATCTCCAGATTATGCATAGAATGATTAGTAGAATCATGTTTATATAGCATCACGAAATAACAGATTCAGCCTAGCAAAACAGCAACATCAGGTACCCTACTTAACAAGCTCGATACACTCACCACAATTCAATGCATGACAAGATAAGAATAGAATCATCAAGAAGACATGTTTGTGTAACAAACCAAGTCAAGAACAAGTCCATAGCATGCAAGGATCAACTATAGCATCCTTGGCTAAATTGAATAACATGTAAACAATCTGCCAGGAAACATTTTGAAGCAAAAGTCGAGCACGAAAATGACATGCTAGACTACTCCATAATTGCAAACAAGAGCATGAATGGATAGACAATAACCATGTGTTCAAAACACCCTTACTGAAGTATCTCAAAATATGCATGGATCTCTCTGTAGCATCAAGTTTACATGGCATCAAAATAACAGCAGAACAGGGACTAAAATCAGCAACATCACGATGCCTAGTTTGCATGCTTGTGCTAGTCACCACATTGATCACAAAAATGCATGGCATACACCACTGTAAAGAAGACATAGCATAGATCAAAACACATGAAGACATCAATCTCATAGGATGCACACATCAATCATGGCAAAAATGACAAAAGAGCTCGTTCTGATAACAGACAGCAGAAAACATTATGAAGCACTCTTACAACGATGATTCAGGCATCAAGATGACCTCAAATGAATATGATGCAATGGAATGAAATTATGTGCTCGTCGAGACGAACAATTTGACATATTACACGCACGAAACGGAGCTACGGATGCAGAGATACAGCAGGTCAAACATGGCATGAAAATTACTCAATCTGGGGACTTGGTAGAAAAACGACCTTCGGGATCTAGGGTTCCTCGCAGGCACGCGAACCGAGGCGGACGGAGTGCTCGCCGGAGATGTCGGGGACGGGGCCGGGGACAGCGGGGCCGGGCGGATCCGGCCGTGTCCGGCCCGGATCCGGCCGGAGGCGAGGCCGGCGGCGGAGGAGGCCATGGCGGGGCGGCGCGGAAGGCGCAGCGACCGGGGCGCGGGGCGGCGCGGCGGCCGGCCGGCGGCGGCGAGGAGCGGGGCTAGGGTTTCGGGCGAAAACATCCGCGAAAATGAAGAGGGAGCACGTTTTTATAGCTAGAGGGAGCTAGGAGAGTCCAAATGAGGAGCGGTTTTCGCCCACACGATCGTGATCGAACGACCGAGAGCATGGAAGGGAGTTAGGTGGGTTTTGGGCCACTTTGGAAGGGGTCTTGGTCTGCAAAGAGAAGGGGCTTTACGGTTACCCGGTTAACCGTTGGAGTACCAAACGACCTCCAAATGGCACGAAACTTGACAGGCGGTCTACCGGTGGTATACCAAGGCCACTTGGCAAGACTCGGTCCATTCCGAGAATGTTTAACACCCACTCACAACGAGAGACAAAAGGGGAACGTTGGAGGGCATAGGAGTGCCGGATTGCAAAACGGACAACGGGGAAAAGGGTCGGATGCATGAGACGAACACGTATGCAAAATGAAATGCACATGATGACATGATAAAATGCAACACGCAAGCAAAAGACATGGCAACGACGGATAATAACTGGCAGACACCTGGCGCAACGAATCTGGGGCGTTACAATGCACTAGACATCTATCTACAAATTAGTTGAGGCCAAATGAATCTAGGAAGCAAGGAAACCCTAAGGCTAGAAAATTAGATAGGAACTCAAGGAGAGAGCAAAGGGACATGACCAACCGGAGGAGGACCCCATCTGATGCAAATCCACGGAGGAAGATGCCCGGCGAAGCCCGGAGGAGCTCCGGCGAGCGGAGGTGATGGCAGGGGCGCTGGAGGTTTCCAGGGGAGTGGAGGGGGCGAATGGGTGGGAATGAACCCGAGCCCCCCACGCCCCACCTCTTCAGGGCCAGAAACCGCAGACCCCGTGCGCACAGGCTAAGTGAGCCCTGTGCGCACGGGGGTGCCATGCGCACGGTACAAAGCCCGTGGGCACGGGGTATTTAGGAACTTTGACATGAGTGATTTTTTTAATATAGGGATGAGTGTAGACTCTTACCCCTTCTTCACAAATACAGTCGATCTATATTTCTGAATATGCCGCAAGGAATGTCCTATCACTATGAGAAGGATATATGTGGAGCACTTGTACCAAAAGAGAAGCGAGAAACACCCACCAAAAAAACGAGAAAAGACCAGAAAACCAACACACCACACACACGAAGCAAGCACAGACACAACCCTCAAGAGAGGGCGGTGGCCGAAGCCACCATGTTTGAGTTTATTTGGTATGGCACCGCGAAGATATGAACCTTGGGCCCAAGACCAATACTCATATTTGAAGCACAAGTACCATCTAAAATGGCCAATGTGAAAGATTGTGTTTGATTTATGCACTTCTAGGATAAGATAACTCATGAGTTGAGCTAGCTCCCCCTAGACATGTGCCTACATCTAAGCAAGATAATACATGAGTAATTGTGTGTGAGCAAAGATTTCATCCCAAGTTACTTATATCCACGATATTTAGCTCATGCCTTAACTCGCGGAATCTTGCTTCTTCAAGAGGCTTGGTGAAGATGTCTACTAGTTGATTCTCGGTGTTGACATGGATTAAGTCAATATTTCGCTTTGCCACATGATCTCTAATGAAATGATGGTGAATCTCAATATGCTTGGTCTTGCTATGTTGAACCGGATTCTCGGCGATCTTGATAGCACTTTCATTGTCACACCAAAGAGGCACTTTGTCACATTTGACACCATAATCCATCAAAGTTTGCCTCATCCATAATAATTGAGCACAACAACTTCCGGCGGCAATGTACTCGGCTTCGCCGTAGAGAAAGATATACAATTTTGCTTCTTTGAAGACCAACTTACCAACGATCTCCCTAGGAATTGACATGAACCGGAAGTGGACTTGCGATCAACCTTGTCTCTGGCCCAATCCGAATCCAAGTATCCCATTAACTCAAAAGATGATCCTTTGCGATACCAAAGGCCCAAGTTTGGGGTATCAACCAAATATCGAAGGATTCTTTTCACTGCCGAATAGTGGCTCTCCTTAGGAGCGGATTGAAATCTTGCACACATACACACACTCAACATAATATCTGGCCTAGATGCACAAAGGTAAAGCAAGGAACCGATCATAGAGCGATATACCTTCTGATCCACTTCTTTACCATTGGGATCAAGATGAAGTTGAACATTTGTGGGCATAGGTGTCTTCATTGGCTTGACATCTTGCATTTTGAACCTCTTGATCATGTCTTGGATATAACATGATTGGTTGATGAAGGTTCCTCCTCTCAATTGCTTCACTTGAAAACCGAGGAAGAACTTCAACTCTCCCATCATGCTCATAGCAAATTCCTTAGTCATAAGATTCTCAAACTCAACGTTAATAGCATGGTTAGTGGACCCAAAGATAATATCATCAACATATATTTGGCAGACAAACAACTCTCCTTTTACCCTCTTCGTGAAGAGAGTGGAATCTATTACCCCAATCTGGAACCCCTTCTCGCTTAGGAACGCCGTAAGGTGATCATACCAAGCACGAGGTGCTTGTTTAAGTCCATAGAGCGCCTTATGGAGTTCATAAACGTGAGAGGGGTGATCGGGGTCTTCAAAACCGGAGGTTGCTTGACATACACCAACTCCTTAAGAGGACCATTAAGAAATGCACTCTTCACATCCATTTGATATAATTTAAAATCATGATGAGAGGCATAAGCAAGCAAGATGCGAATGGATTCAAGACGGGCAACGGGGGCAAAAGTTTCACCAAAGTCCAAACCTTCAACTTGGGTGAAACCTTGTGCCACTAACCTTGCCTTGTTCCTTATTACTTGTCCATGTTCATCTTGTTTGTTCTTGAAAATCCACTTTGTTCCAATGACATTATGATATTCCTTGGGTCTTTCACAAGGGTCCACACTTTGTTGCGGGTGAAGTTGTTGAGTTCTTCATGCATGGCATCAATCCAATCCGGATCGTCAAGTGCATCTTCCACCTTAAGGGGCTCAACACAAGAGACAAACGAGTGATGTTCACAAAAGTTTGCCAAACGTCTACGAGTAGTTGCCCCCTTTTTGATGCTTCCGTAAATGTTCTCGGTGAGGTGTTGAAGATGCTTTAGCTTGGCGGCCACTTTTTGCTCTTTGAGGTCAAGCTCTTCTTCACTTGGTTTTGGACTTGATGAAGAAGCTTGCCCTTGGGATTGTTTTAGCCTTGGAGACACTCTTCTCTTTGCAACCACAAGTTCTTGCTCATTAGGAAGTGATGAAGACGAAGACACTTGCGGTTGGGGTTGATCTTGATCTTGATCATGACCTTGAGCTTGATCTTGAGCCTCAAGGATTGGTTCTTCATTATTTGGAAGAGTTTGCTCTTGATCTTGCTCAGGAATATGAGGGACTTGATCTTGTTCTTGGATAGGTTCATGATCTCCCGAAGCATCTTGTACAAGTGGTGTCGGTGATGACTTCCCTTGTGGAGACTCCACAAGAGGGGCTCTTACTCCTTCTTCTTCTACTTGGACATGGGGTGTTTCTTGTGGAAGAATGTGGCCTATCCCCATTGTCCTTATAGCTTGTGAAGGAGCCTCATCACCTACAACACTAGGAACAATTTGCTCCGCACGGGAGCCATTATCTTAATCAAACTCCACATTTACTGTTTCCTCAATGCACCCAGTGGATTTATTGAGAACCTGGTAAGCATGAGAGTTTGATGCATATCCAACAAATATGCCCTCATAAGTTCTAGACTCAAATTTAGCTAACCATGATTTCTTGTTTAAAATGAAACACTTACAACCGAATACCCGAAAGTATTTGACGTTAGGCTTTCTCCCAATTAGGAGCTCATATGATGTCTTGTTCTTGAGCTTGCGAAGATAAAGCCAGTTTGAAGCATGGCAAGCGGTGTTGATGGCATCAGCCCAAAGTTTGTATGGAGATTTGTACTCATCAAGCATGGTCCTAGCCATCTCAATAAGAGTCCGATTCTTCCTATCCACAACACCATTTTGTTGGGGAGTATATGGTGCGGCATATTGGTGATTTATACCCTCTTCACTCAAGAATTCATCCATTGTATAGTTCTTGAACTCGGTGCCATTGTCACTTCGAATTGCCTTGATCTCACGGTTATGTTGACGTTGAGCTTCTTTGGCAAAGTTGATGAAGGTTTCTTGAGTTTCATCTTTAGTCTTGAGGAAGAACACCCAAGTATATCTTGTGAAGTCATCAACAATGACAAGGCAATACCTCCTCCCTCCCAGACTATCATATGTTGGAGGCCCAAACAGATCCAAATGAATAAGCTCAAGGGGCCTCAAGGTGGTGATGACAGTCTTCACTTTATGAGCTTTTTCATGAAGCTTTCCGGCAATGCAAGCACTACAAGGACGATCTTTGGCAAAAGACACATTGGTTAGTCCAAGGATGTGCTCCCCCTTTAAGAGAGCTTGTAAATTTCTCATACCCACGTGGGCTAGCCTGTGGTGCCATAGCCACCCCACGTCGGCCTTGGCCATTAGGCATGTTGCAAGGTGAGTTTTCTCTTTTGAGAAATCAACCACGTAAAGGTTGTCTTCAACATGCCCAACAAAGACCACTTTGAGATTGCTTCTCTTAAAGACGGTCACATGGAATTCACCGAAATGTGAATCATATCCGGCACGAGCCAATTGAATAGTTGAAAGTAAATTGTAGTGAAGGGATTGGACAAGCATGACATTTGAAAGTGATGAATCATTAGAGATTACCACCTTGCCCAAACCCAATACCTTGCCCTTGCTATTGTCACCAAAAGAGATGTTCGAAGAGGCCTTGAGTGAATCAACGAACTCCACAAGCATCTCCCTTTCTCCGGTCATATGATTGGTGCATCCACTATCGATCACCCATTGAGTTCCACCAGAGACATAGTCCTACAAGAATCAAGCTTTGGTTATAGGTACCCATTTTGCAATGGGTCCTGGTGAGTTAGCAAAAAGGGTCTTGGGGACCCAAATGGTCCAAGCATAATCATCATGGTTAGTCCCAACAAATTTTGCAAAGGTATAGCCATCATCTCCTCTCATGAGGACATAAGATGGATTGTTCTTGCCGGCAAAATTCTTGAGAGTGGCCTTGTCCCTAGTGACCTTGCCACTCCCAACACCTCCTTTTCCTTCTCCTTCTCCTTGTGCCCTTCTTTCACAAACACTACCTTTTGGGGAAGGGAAGGAGTCGGACCGATCTTCTTCGTGTTGTTCTTTTTCTTTTTCTTACCATTCTTAGATGCGGGATCAAACCCAACTCCCTCCTTGGCAACACACTCCTTTTGGTTGCTCAAGAGGTCGTTTAGGTTTTTCTCCCCTTGGATGCATGATACAAGCCCTTTCTCAATTTGGGCCTTCAACTTCTTATTCTCCTCTTGAAGGAAGGTGCAATCATGAACAAAGTTAGCCATACAAGCATCATCATTTAAATCTATATGAGGTACGAAAGTGAGAGCCTTAATGGTTGTAGCTTTTAGTTGGGCATAAGACTCGGTGAGGGCAATGAGGTCACCTTTGACAACCATGGAACTAATCACAAGGAACTCATGCTCCTCAACAAGTCTTGTATGGTCAACTAGAAGCTTTTCAACTCTAACGTTAAGAGCATCTTTGTTCTCAAGAGCAAGTTTCAAAGCATCGTTGGTTTTAACAAAGTCAATTTGATGAGCAGATAAGGCTTCCTCAAGTGATGCTCTCATGACACTCTCTTCATTAAGTTCGTGCTCGAGGAGATCAACTCTCTTTTTTTCCTCTATAAGGAGGTTTTCAACGTTCTCAATAAAGTCATCGCGTTCGGCAAGTGACTTAAGGAGATCGCCAAAACGAGCACGAGCTTCACCATGAAGAGTTTTCATGAAAGCCATTAAGGATCCTCATCATTATCCACGCCCTCCTCCCACTCATCCTCCACTATATCACATGAGACATTGGGAGTGTAGTTGTCGGGTTTCTTGGATTTGGACTTAGTTTTTACCTCTTTGGCCATGAGGCACTAATGAGTGAACGACTTGTCCTCATTTGGAGAGTCGAAGAGGCCGATGGTGGAGGAGGAGGTAGTGGCATGCATGGAAAAGGCGGCCGTTCCCACTTGATCATCATTGCCGTCATCTTCATCTCCAGACTTGTATTCTTCATGAACAAGTGCCTTGTCATCTTTCCTCTTTGCAAACTTGGTGAACTTCTTCTTCTTAAGCACAAGCTTGTCGGGCTTGTCTTCACGTCCCTCATACGGACAATCATGAAAAAAGTGTCTTGGGCTATCACAACTGTAGCATTTCCTTCGCCCAAAGGATCTTCCTTGAAGATTTTTTCCTTTGCTTGCCATGGTCCCGGAGTACTTCTGGACTAAGAGAGCCAAGTCTTCTACAAAATCATTTGCCGGGCATGAGGTGTCATTGTCCTCCTCACATATCTCTTCACTCACTTCTTCCTCCCTTAAGGGTTGGCTTATCACTTTCTTGGACTTCAAAGCAAGATTGGAGTTCTTGGTTGCTTGAGCTACTGCAAATGTTTTCTTGGACTTGGTTTCCAAAAGAACATGGGTAGAGAAAGTGGAAACAACTTGAGCCGCGGTCAACTTGTGATAGTCCGGATGTTGATGAACCATCATGACCATGGTATGTTCCATGAGAACCATAGCATCTATGAACTTCTCCTTGATGAAATCATCATTTGCCCAAGTGCACCCAAAGGTTCTCAGGTTGAGCACAAGGGACTTCATCCTTCGGTAAACCTCTTCTGCGGACTCACCCTCATTCCTCACAAAGAGATTGACTTCTTGCTTGAGCAAAGCCAATCGTGATCTTCGAATTGCTTCATATCATTCAAGAGCCTCCTCAAGGCAATCCCAAATTTCCT
Organism: Triticum aestivum; assembly: GCF_018294505.1. NCBI lineage: Eukaryota > Viridiplantae > Streptophyta > Magnoliopsida > Poales > Poaceae > Triticum > Triticum aestivum. Next base: position 604,869,689 of record NC_057810.1, on the reverse strand, counting down.
TTGCGGTTTTGAAAAGAGCAATGGAGTCACTATAGTCTTCAGTCACAGCTGTGTGAACCATGTTGTGTGCGGTTGCATTCAGTTGGTCATCAACCGCTTCCCTTGGAGTAAGATTCATTGGGTCCTTGGGGTTGAATCCATTGACCACAATCCACCACAATTGAGTTGAAGCACTGCGCATGTGAGACTCCATATCTAGCTTCCACTTAGCAAACGCATTAGCTATCAAAGGGGGCGGAGGCCCAACAGGATTAATGCGAGGATGTTGCAAAGGTTGAGGAGAGTAAAATGGTTCCACGGCATTGTACTTGGGGGCTTGAGTACGAGCCGGAGAAGCAAGAGGTTCCCTCGAGTCCTCCGCATCATGAACAACATTTGGATCAAACGAGTTTGATGCGGAGGTTGATGGCTTCAAGTGAGCATCAATTTTCTCCTTGACCGAGGACCAAACTTCTTTCAACATAGAGGCTTTGAGGTCCACAAACATTGAAAGAGTATCGGCCGCGGTCAAAGGGGCACCCGGGTCAGGAGGAGCGGTGGGAGCAACGACCGGGGAACCAAGTGCCTCGTTCACGGCGGGGGGTAGGTTTTGACCATCCCCCGCAACAGGTGCGTCACCTCCCTCATTCCCTAGATCGACCATATCCTCTAAGGTTGTAAAGCCTTATATTAGAGCATGAGGCTCTGATTCCAATTGAAAGGATCGATACGGTCGACTAGAGGGGGGTGAATAGGAGCCTACAAATTTTAATATTTCTTGTCATTTTTAAGGCTTTGCGCATAAATAGAATTCACTAGATATGCAACTAGGTGAATGCAACCTATCTGACAAACAAGCTCCAACAGAAATAAGCTAGGTAACAAACTAAATAGCACGCCAACAAGCATACAACAACAAGGTAAGGTGAGGGAAAGGATTAACCACAAGTGAGATGAGGACGCGGATTTTATCTCGAAGTTCACTCTTCCTTGGGGAAGAGCTACTCTCTGTTTGGAGCGGTGCCGGAGCCAAAGCTTGCGGAACGCCACCGAAGGCTCACTGTAATCTCCTTCGAGTCACCCCCAACGGATGAGCCTCGAATCACTCGGGGTTGGTCTTGAAGGAGACCACCACACCTTTACAAACTTCTCCGGAGCACACCACAAGCAAGGAAGTTTCGGAGGAACCTCTAGCCGCCTAGGAGCCCAAGCTCCAAGACTAACAAGTCAATGGGGAAGAAATGTTGCGGGAATGCGATTTGGTTTGGTCAAGTTGTAGATCGGGTCTTGCTCTCCCAATCCCCAAAGTTTCAACAAGTTTGGGTGGAGGGATTGAGAGTATTGAGCAAAATGGAGTGTAGCAATGGTGGATCTCAACAAGACATTAGGGTTAAGGGTTGGAGGTGGAAGAAAGGCATATATATAGTGTTCTTGGCCGGTGGGGATTTCTGCCCGTTGGACCCCGTGCGCACGGGCTAAGTCGGCCCTGTGCGCACGGGGTACTCAGACTTTCAAACCACTCCGTGCACACGGGGGTCAAAAGACCCTGTGCGCACGGGCTACTCAGAGAGTTTACATGGTACCCCATGCGCATGGGTGTCAAAAGACCCCGTGTGCACAGGGTACTCAGAGAGTTATGCAGTACCCCATGCGCAAGGGGGTCAAAAGACCCCGTGCGCACGGGGTACCCAGTAACTTTCTGTTGCAAGCTTTCTGAGTACCACAACACACACACTAGATTCTTTAAGTGGTCGGAGTGGGAAGGATAAGAGAGTAAGGTTTGGCAATGGCATTCCCACACGACTTTCATCCACACAGACCCCTCTTAATAGTGTGGTCTTTCCAACGACTCGAAACAAACCAAAACTAAAAACCTTCGAAGCGTCAAAAGACCATGCCTTTTCCCTTTTCGAAATGGGGGGTCGCACATCTCCATTGTGGGCACTTAGAACCAATATCCTGAGATAAACTTTAGCAACCGATATTAGTTCAACTAACCACATTGTCATCACACCAAAATATAGCATAAGTGCCACTTGCACTTTCACTATTTAATACCCCTCTGATCTTGAGCATGATTATCATTTGTGAGTAGTTACTTTTGTTCTCGAGGTCACGGGAGAAGTCATGTTGCAAGTAATCATGTGAACTTGATATGTGTTCGATACTTTGATGATATGTATGTTGTGATTCCCTTAGTGGTGTCATGTGAACGTCGACTACATGGCACTTCACCATATTTGGGCCTAAGGGAATGCATTGTGGAGTAGTCATTAGATGATGGGTTGCTAGAGTGACACAAGCTTAACCCCTACTTTATGCGCTACTTCGTAAGGGACCGATTTGGATCCAAAAGTTTAATGTTATGGTTAGATTTTATCTTAATACTTTCCTCGTAGTTGCGTATGCTTTCGAGGGGGTTAATCATAAGTAGGAGATTTTCTCAAGTATGAACAGCACCTAAGCACCAGTCCACCCACATATCAAATTATCAAAGTAGCAAACACGAATCAAATCAACATGATGAAAGTAACTAGATGAAATTCACATGTACCCTCAAGAACACTTTGCTTATCATAATAGACCATTTTGGCATGTCCATTGCCACAAAAGGATTGGGCTACCTTGCTGAACTTTATTTACCGTTACCGTTACTTGCTCGTTACAAATTATCTTGCTATCAAACTACCTGTTACCGACAATTTCAGTGCTTGCAGAAAATACCTTGTTGAAAACCACTTGTCATTTCCTTCTGCTCCTCGTTGGGTTCGACACTCTTACTTACCAAAAGTACTACGATTGATCCCCTATAATTGTGGGTCATTGAAACTCTTTTATAGAGCCATTTTCGGGGAGTGAAGCGCTCTTGGTAAGTGGAAATCGGTAAAGAAAAATTATTACTACGTGCTGAAATTTATTGCCCCTTGTTACTATGGAGAACCATGTTGGAAATATGCCCTAGAGGCAATAATAAAATGGTTATTATTGTATTTCCTTGTTGATGATAATTTTCTATTATTCATGCTATAATTGTATTGACCGGAAACTGCAATACATATGTGAATACATAGACCACAACATGTCCCTAGTGAGCCTCTAGTTGACTAGCTCGTTGATCAACAGATGGTCATGGTTTCCTGACCATGGACATTGGATGTCATTGATAACAGGATCACATCATTAGGAGAATGATGTGATGGACAAGACCCAATCCTAAGCCTAGCACAAGATCGTGTAGTTCGTATGCTAAATCTTTTCTAAATCTCAAGTATCTTTTCCTTAGACCATGAGATTGTGCAACTCCCGGATACCGTAGGAATGCTTTGGGTGTACCAAACGTCACAGCATAACTGGGTGGCTATAAAGGTACACTACGGGTATCTCCGAAAGTGTATGTTGGGTTGGCACGAATCGAGACTAGGATTTGTCACTCTGTGTGACGGAGAGGTATCTCTGGGCCCACTCGGTAGGACTTCATCATAATGTGCACAATGTGATCAAGGAGTTGATCGTGGGATGATGTGATACGGAACGAGTAAAGAGACTTTCCGGTAACGAGATTGAACAAGGTATCGGGATACCGACGATCGAATCTCGGGCAAGTACTATACCGCTAGACACAGGGAATTGTATACGGGATTGATTGAATCCTTGACATCATGGTTCATCCGATGAGATTATCATGGAACATGTGGGAGCCAACAAGGGTATCCAGATCCCGCTGTTGGTTGTTGGCCGGAAAGTTGTCTCGGTCATGTATGCATGGTTCCCGAACCTATAGGGTCTACACACTTAAGGTTTGATGATGCTAGGGTTATAGGGAAGATATGTACGCGGTTACCGAATGTTTTTAGGAGTCCCGGATGAGACCCCGGACGTCACGAGGAGTCCCGGAATGGTCCGGAGGTGAAGATTGATATATTGGACGAAGGGTTTTGGAGTCTGGAAGTGTTCCGGAGGTACCGGGTGATGACCAGCATGACCGAAAGGTGTTTTGGGAGCCCCGACAAGTGTTGGGGGGCTTCATATGCCAAGGGGAGGGGGCAAACCACCCCACTAAGGGGCTTTGCACCCCCCCTCACCTATTCCCACGTGACCAGGGGGTTTGGGGCGCCCCATCTAGGGTTCCCACCTCCTGGCTTGGGGGCCAAGTCACCCAAAGGGGAGATCCCATCTGCCCTGGCCGCCGCCCCCCTAGGGGAAACCCTAGGGAGTCTCCCCCTCTCGCTTCCCCCTATATATAGTGGATATTTTGGGGCTGCCTAACACATGAGTCTCTCTCTCCCAAGGCGCAGCCCTACCTCTCTCCCTCCTCGTCTCTCGTAGTGCTTCGTGAAGCCCTGCTGGAGTACCGCACTCCTCCACCACCACCACATCATCGTGTTGCTGCTGGACAGAGTCTTCCCCAACCTCTCCCTCTCTCCTTGCTGGATCAATGCATGGGAGACGTCACCGGGCTGCACATGTGTTAAACGCGGAGGCGCCGTTGTTCGGCTCTTAGATCGAAATCAACCGCGATCTGAATCGCTACGAGTATGACTCCTTCATCCGCGTTCTTGTAATGCTTCTGCTTAGCGATCTACAAGGGTATGTAGATGCACTCCCCTTTCCTCGTTGCTAGATTACTCCATAGATTGATCTTGGTGATGCGTAGAAAATTTTGAATTTCTACTACGTTCCCCAATAGTGGTATCAGAGCTAGGTCTATGCGTAGTTTCTATGCATGAGTAGAACACAAATTGTTGTGGGCGTTGATTTTGTTCAATATGCTTACCGTTACTAGTCTTATCTTAATTCGGTGGCATCGTGGGATGAAGTGTCCCGGGCCGACCTTACACGTACTCTTACGTGAGACAGGTTCCACCGACTAACATGCACTTGTTGCATAAGGTGGCTAGCGGGTGCTAATCTCTCCCACTTTAGTCGGATCGGATTCAATGAAAAGGGTTCTTATGAAGGGTAAATAGCAATTGACATATCACGTTGTGGTTTTGCGTAGGTAAGAAACATTCTTGCTAGAAGCCCATAGAAGCCACATAAAACATGCAAACAACAATTAGAGGACGTCTAACTTGTTTTGCAGGGTTTGCTATGTGATGTGATATGGCCAAAAGAATGTGATAAAAGAATGTGATGTATGAGACTGATCATGTTCTTGTAATAGGAATCACGACTTGCATGTCGATGAGTATGACAACCGGCAGGAGCCATAGGAGTTGTCTTTATTTATTGTATGACCTGCGTGTCACTGAATAACGCCATGTAATTACTTTACTTCATTGCTAAACCGTTAGCCATAGTAGTAGAAGTAATAGTTGGCGAGACAACTTCACGGTGACACGATGATGGAGATCATGATGATGGAGATCATGGTGTCATGCCGGTGATGATGATGATCATGGAGCCCCGAAGATGCATATCAGAAGGAGCAAAATGATATTGGCCATATCATGTCACTTTTTGATTGCATGTGATGTTTATCATGTTTATGCATCTTATTTGCTTAGAACGACGGTAGTAAATAAGATGATCCCTCATGATAATTTCAAGAAAGTGTTCCCCCTAACTGTGCACCGTTGCGAAAGTTCGTTGTTTCGAAGAACCACGTGATGATCGGGTGTGATAGATTCTAATGTTCACATACAATGGGTGTAAGCCAGATTTACACAGGCGAAACACTTAGGTTGACTTGATGAGCCTAGCATGTACAGACCTGGTCTCGGAACACAAGAGACCAAAAGGTCGAACATGAGTCGTATAGTGGATATGATCAACATGAAGATGTTCACCGATGATGACTAGTCCGTCTCATGTGATGATCGGACACGGCCTAGTTGACTCGGATCATGTATCACTTAGATGACTAGAGGGATGTCTATTTGAGTGGGAGTTCATAAGATGAACTTAATTATCCTGAACATAGTCAAAAGGTTTTTGCAAATTATGCCGTAGCTCGCGCTTTAGTTCTACTGTTTTAGATATGTTCCTAGAGAAAATATAGTTGAAAGTTGATAGTAGCAATTATGCGGACTAGGTCCATAAACTGAGGATTGTCCTCATTGCTGCGTAGAAGGGTTATGTCCTTAATGCACCGCTCGGTGTGCTGAACCTCGAACGTCGTCTATGGATGTTGCAAACATCTGACATACATGTTTTGATGACTACATGATAGTTCAATTATGTTAAACGGTTTAGAATTGAGGCACCGAAGACGTTTTTGAAACATCGCGGAACATATGAGATGTTCCGAGGGATGAAACTGGGATTTCAGGCTCATGCCCACGTCAAGAGGTATAAGACCTCCCACGAGTTTCTTAGCCTATGAACTAAGGGAGAAAAGCTCAATCGTTGAGCTTGTACTCAGATTGTCTGGGGACAACAATCACTTGAATCGAGTGGGACTTAATCTTTCAGACAAGATAGTGATGTTTCTCCAAAGTCATTGCCACCAAGCTACTAGAGCTTCGTGATGAACTATAACATATCAGGGATATATATGATGATCCTTGAGCTATTCATGATGTTTGACACCGCGAAAGTAGAAATCAAGAAGGAGCATCAATTGTTGATGGTTAGTGAAACCACTAGTTTCAAGAAGGGCAAGGGCAAGAAGGGATACTTCATGAAACGACAAATCAGCTGCTTCTCTAGTGATGAAACCCAAGGTTGAACCCAAACCCGAGACTAAGTGCTTCTGTAATAAGGGGAACGGTCACTGGAGCAGAATTACCCTAGATACTTGGTAGATAAGAAGGCAGGCAAGGTCGACAAAAGTATATTGGATATACATTATATTAATGTGTACTCTACTAGTACTCCCAGTAGCACCATGGTAATAGATACCGGTTCGGTTGCTAAGTGTTAGTAACTCGAAATAAAAGGCTACAGAATAAACGGAGACTAGCTAAAGGCGAGGTGACGATATGTGTTGGAAGTATTTCCAAGGTTGATGTGATCAAACATCGCACGCTCCCTCTACCATCGGGATCGGTGTTAAACCTAAATAATTGTTATTTGGTGTTTGCGTTGAGTATAGACATGATTGGATTATGTCTATCGCAATACGGTTATTCATTTAAGGAGAATAATGGTTACTCTGTTTATTTGAATAATACCTTCAATGGTCTTGCACCTAAAATGAATGGTTTATTGAATCTCGGTCGTAGTGATACACATGTTCATGCCAAAAGATATAAGATAGTAATGATAGTACCACCTGCTTGTGGCACTGCCATTTGAGTCATATTGGTATAAAACGCATGAAGAAGCTCCATGTTGATGGATCTTTGGACTCACTCGTTTTTGAAAAGTTTGAGACATGTGAACCATGTCTATTGGTATATATGCATGAAGAAACTCCATGCAGATGGATCGTTTGGACTCACTTGATTTTGAATCACTTGAGACATGCAAATCATACCACATGGGCAAGATGACTGAAAAGCCTCGGTTTCAGTAAGATGGAACAAGAGAGCAACTTGTTGGAAGTAACACATTTTGATGTGTGCAGTCCAATGAGTGTTGAGGCATGCAATGGATATCATTATGTTCTTACTTCACAAATGATTTGAGTAGATGCTGAGTATATTTACTTGATGAAACACAAGTCTGAATTATTGAAAGGTTCAAGTAATTTCAGAGTGAAGTTGAAGATCTTCATGACAAGAGGATAAAATGTCTATGATATGATCATAGAGATGAATATCTGAGTTGCGAGTTTGGTACACAATTAAGACATTGTGGAAATTGTTTCACAACTAACACTGCCTGGAACACCACAGTGTGATGGTGTGTCCGAACATCATAGATGCACCCTATTGGATATGGGGCATACCATGATGTCTCTCATCGAATTACCACTATCGTTCATGGGTTAGGCATTAGAGACAACCACATTCACTTTAAATAGGGCACCACGTAATTCCGTTGAGATGACACCGTTTGAACTATGGTTTAGAGAAACCTAAGATGTTGTTTCTTGAAAGTTTGGGGCTGCGACGGTTATGTGAAAAAGTTTCATCGTGATAAACTCGAACCCAAAGCGGATAAATACATCTTCATAGGATACCCAAAGCAGTTGGGTATACCTCCTATTTCATATCCGAAAGCAAAAGTGATTGTTTCTAGAAACGGGTCCTTTCTCGAGGAAAAGTTTCTCTCGAAAGAATTGAGTGGGAGGATGGTGGAGACTTGATATGGTTATTGAACCATCACTACAACTAGTGTGTAGCAGGGCACAGGAAGTTGTTCCTGTGGCGCCTACACCAATTGAAGTAGAAGCTTATGATAGTGATCATGAAGCTTCGGATCAAGTCACTACCGAACCTCGTAGGGTGACAAGGATGCGTACTACTTCAGAGTGGTACAATAATCATGTCTTGAAGGTCATGTTGCTAGACAACAATGAACCTACGAGCTATGGAGAAGCGATGGTGGGCCCGAATTCTGACGAATGGCTCGAGGCCATAAAATCCGAGAGAGGATCCATGTATGAAAACAAAGTATGGACTTTGGAAGAACCACTTGATGGTCATAAGGCTGTTGGGTGCAGATGGATTTTAAAAGGAAGACGGACAATGATGGTAAGTATCACCATTAAGAAAGCTCGACTTGTCGTTAAGATATTTTCTGACAAGTTCAAGGAGTTGACTACGATGAGACTTTCTCACTCGTAGCGATGATAAGAGTCTGTTGGAATTATATTAGCAACTACTGCATTATTTATGAAATCTTGCATATAGGATGTCAAAACATTGTTTCCTCGATGATTTTCTTGAGGAGAGGTTGTATGTGATACAACTAGAAGGTTTTGACAATCCTGAAAGATGCTAACAAGTATGCAAAGCTCCAGCAATCCTTCTAAGGACTGGAGTAAGCATCTCGGAGTTGGAATATACGCTTTGATGAGATGATCAAAGATTTTAGGTTTATACAAAGTTTATGAGAAACTTGTATTTCCAAAGAAGTGAGTGGGAGCACTATAGCATTTCTGATGAGCATATGTTGTTGACATATTGTTGATCGGAAATGATGTAAAATTTCTGGAAAGCATATAGGGTTATTTGAAAAGTGTTTTTCAATGGAAAACTTGGATTAAGCTACTTGAACATTGAGCATCAAGATCTATAAGGATAGATCAAAAATGCTTAATAGTACTTTCAAATAAATACATACCGTGACAAGATTTTGAAGGAGTTCAAAATAGATCAGCAAAGAAGGAGTTCTTGGCTGTGTTATATGGTGTGAGTATTGAGTAAGACTCAAGACATGACAATGACAGAAGAGAGAGAAAGGACGAAGGTCATCCCCTATGCTTCAGACATAGGCTCTATAGTATGCTATGCTGTGTACCGCACCTGAAGTGTGCCTTGCCATGAGTCAGTCAAGGGGTACAAGAGTGATCCAGGAATGGATCACAGGACAGCGGTCAAACTTATCCTTAGTAACTAGTGGACTAAGGAATTTTCTCGATTATGGAGGTGGTAAAAGAGTTCGTCGTAAAGGGTTACGCCGATGCAAACTTTGACACTAATCCAGATTATTCTAAGTAGTAAACCAGATTCGTATAGTAGAACAGTTATTTGGAATAGTTCCAAATAGAGCATGGTAGCTGCATCTAGGAGATGACATAGAGATTTGCAAAACACACACGGATCTGAAAGGTTCAGATCCATTGACTAATAACCTCTCTCACAAGCGAGATATGATCAAACCCCATGGGTGTCGATTCATTACAATCACATAGTGATGTGAACTAGATTATTGACTCTAGTGCAAGTGGGAGACTGTTGGAAATATGCCCTAGAGGCAATAATAAAATGGTTATTATTGTATTTCCTTGTTCATGATAATTGTCTATTATTCATGCTATAATTGTATTGACCGGAAACCGCAATACATATGTGAATACATAGACCACAACATGTCCCTAGTGATCCTCTAGTTGACTAGCTGGTTGATCAACAGATGGTCATGGTTTCCTGACCATGGACATTGGATGTCATTGATAACGGGATCACATCATTAGGAGAATGATGTGATGGACAAGACCCAATCCTAAGCCTAGCACAAGATCGTGTAGTTCGTATGCTAAAGCTTTTCTAAATGTCAAGTATCTTTTCCTTAGACCATGAGATTGTGCAACTCCCGGATACCGTAGCAATTCTTTGGATGTACCAAACGTCACAACGTAACTGGGTGGCTATAAAGGTGCACTACGGGTATCTCCAAAAGTGTCTGTTGGGTTGGCACGAATCGAGACTGGGATTTGTCACTCCGAGTGACGGAGAGGTATCTTTGGGCCCACTCGGTAGGACTTCATCATAATGTGCACAATGTGATCAAGGAGTTGATCACGGGATGATGTGTTACGGAACGAGTAAAGAGACTTGCCAGTAACAAGATTGAACAAGGTATCGGGATACCGACGATCGAATCTCGGGCAAGTACTGTACCGCTAGACAAAGAGAATTGTATACGGGATTGATTGAATCCTTGACATCATGGTTCATCCGATGAGATCATCATGGAACATGTGGGAGCCAACATGGGTACCCAGATCCCGCTATTGGTTATTGGCCAGAAAGTTGTCTCGGTCATGTCTGCATGGTTCCCGAACCCGTAGGGTCTACATAGTTAAGGTTCGATGACGCTAGGGTTATAGGGAAGGTATGTACGCAGTTAACGAATGTTTTTCGGAGTCCCGGATGAGATTCCGGACGTCACGAGGAGTCCCGGAATGGTCCATAGGTGAAGATTGATATATTGGACGAAGGGTTTTGGAGTCCGGAAGTGTTCCGGAGGTACCGGGTGATGACCAGCATGACCGAAAGGTGTTTCGGGAGCCCTGGCAAGTGTTGGGGGGCTTCATGGGCCAAGGGGAGGAGGCAAACCAGCCCACTAAGGGGTTGTGCGCCCCCCTCACCTATTCCCACGTGACCAGGGGGTTTGGGGCGCCCCATCTAGGGTTCCCACCTCCTGGCTTGGGGGCCAAGTCACCCAAAGGGGAGATCCCATCTGCCCTGGCCGCCGCCCCACCTAGGGGAAACCCTAGGGTGCCTCCCCCTCTCCCTCCCCCCTATATATAGTGGAGGTTTTGGGGCTGCCCAACACATGAGTCTCTCTCCCAAGGCGCAGCCCTACCTCTCTCCCTCCTCGTCTCTTGTAGTGCTTGGCGAAGCCCTGCTGGAGTACCGCGCTCCTCCACCACCACCACGCCGTCGTGCTGCTACTGGACGGAGTCTTCCCTGACCTTTCCCTCTCTCCTTGCTGGATCAAGGCATGGGAGACGTCACCGGGCTGCACGTGTGTTGAACGTGGAGGCGCCGTTGTTTGGCGCTTAGATCGGAATCGACCGCGATCTGAATCGCTATGAGTACGACTCCTTCATCCGTGTTCTTGTAACGCTTCTGCTTAGCGATCTACAAGGGTATGTAGATGCACTCCCCTTTCCTTGTTGCTAGATTACTCCATAGATTGATCTTGGTGATGCGTAGAAAATTTTAAATTTCCGCTACGTTCCCCAACAAACCATCCTTTGAGGGGTTTGTTCGGGGTATCTCCACCTCGACTAGAGGTACAATTAATTTCCACCTCAACCTAATTCACCTTCTGAAAATATTGGTTATGAAATTCCTTCGGGTATGATAGAACAACTGCTAGCTAATCCTTATGCAAGAAATGGAACTGAACATCCTGATATGCACTTGATATATGTGGATGAAATTTGTGGATCATTTTAGCTTGCAGGTTTATTCGGAGATGAAGCTAAGATTATCTTTGAAGGTAAAAGCATTGACATGGTATAGGCTATATGATGATATGGGATCTTGAAACTGGAATTGATTGAAATTGGAATTTCACCCAAAAAAATTATCCGATGAATTTAGTTCATCGTGATCGGAATTATATATATAATTTTTGGCCTCGTGAAGGAGAAAGTATCGCTCTAGCATGTGGGAGGCTTAAGTAAATGTTATATTCATTCCCCAATCATGAGCTCTCGAGAGAAATTATTATTCAGAGCTTTTATGCTCGGCTTACTCGTGATGGTCAATCCATGTTCAATACTTCTTGTACTGGTTCTTTTATGAAGAGGACTATTGAATTCAGGTGGGATCTTTTAGAAAGAATTAAACACAACTCTAAAGATTGGGAACTCGACAAAGGTAAAGAGTCAGGTATTAAGCTTGAGTTTGCTTGTGTTAAATCCTTTATGAAAACTGATGCTTTTCACAAGTTTAGCACTAAATATGGATGGCAATTGACAAGGAGTGTACCAAGAACGTCATCTAGATCATCATGAGCGTCTTTAGCTGAGACGTGATGCACGCGTCCACGTTCAGTGGGTGCTGGCTTGACACTGATCATCTTGCATGGTGGCTTAACACAGCCAACAGACTTCTCGGGCTGGGGTGGAGCATAACTAGTCTGAGAGCAGTCACGTGCATAGTGCCCTGGCTTCCCGCATGTGAAGCAAGTCCCTGAAGTTGGACGTGGACCCGCACTGACAAGCGGTCTACCAGTAGGCCTGGGTGGAACATACTGCTGAACTGGATGAGGTGCCACATAAGATGGCCTCGGTGAAATCCCTCCAGGTAGGAATCTGGCCAGCTGGAAGCATAGCCTCATAGTTCTGCCACCAAAGACTAGCAGGACCTTCCAGGTGGTATGTGGCATAGGTGACCTTGTCATCTTCAGCTACGTTCGCGGAATGCAACTTATGAGTGATACTACGGAGCCAGTCATCTGCATCGAGTGGCTCGATGGAATGATGAAAGGTAGGTGGGTGCAAGCGAATGAAGTCATGAATGGTTACAGACCCTTTGAACTGATGTGCAGTGTTCTCCTCGATATGTGCCAACAAGCGGTTAGACTCACGCGTGTTCCTCTCCATTTCTAACATGAACTCTGCCAACGAAGGCTGGTCGGGAGGATCCTCATCCCTACCATCTCCGTGGTTCTGGCTACGAGCAACAGAACTTCGCTTAACTGATGACATCCTGAGAAACGAAACCAAGGACGGAATCAGCATCAACTATAGGCTGTAGAATGTAGGACAAGAAAATTAGTAACTCTCAAACTCCTAGGGAAATTCTGACAGCATAACGGCAGTAAAATGCTCAGAATGAGACATCCTGCTAAAAATGGGGTAGTACAACAACTCAACAACACCACTCAAGGTTATGGGATAGTAATAAACAGACTACACCGGAAGTACTCGAAACTGGGATATGACTCTGATCAACCAATCCTATGGGACTACGGAGTAGTAACACGTTATCCTGATAGACGGAAGAGAGAGCCTAGTTCCTTAACCCCGTAGGAAAGATAGGATGACTCAGATCAGAAGGCCATGAGGTAAAGGAGTAAAAAGAGCCTTATGTTCCTTCCCACAATCAATTCCCTTACATAACTAAAGAATTTCTAGACTCAACTTCGACCAGTTTGGCTTGGTAATCCTACAGGTAGTCAGGCTCTGATACCAAAGCTGTCAGGACCCCGATTCTATGCCACATCGATCTAGCATGTAACACCTCATATCACTTTGTGGCCTCACGCACGGTATTCCCACGGGTGTCACCTTACCATGCCCGGGACCGTTTGCGCCTTTTGGCACACATATATGATAGTGTCGCTAGCATCCATATGACAAGAACCCGGGCTGACATGGCTAGTCATGAACCCGAAGTGGCACTAACTTACAGGGACAGGCATACATGACCCAACATCAAACGTGTCGGTCATCAGCGAGTGAATCCGGGCTATAGCAACGGGGCTAGCAGGACTCCGGTAAACCGGGCTGTAGCAGGCTAACAGGACTCCGATGGACACCGCATGACATTTCCCTGAAGGGACAGACACAGGAACGAAGAAGGACACATGCCGGCCAGCCTAAGTGTTCCGGAGCAGTAGCAAGCTACCAGGGCTCAGTGGAAGCACTAGGAGACATTTCCCGGTAAGAGAGGCTACTAAGGATAAACAACTAGATAGTCATATCCCACACATAGCAATACACATTACACGTACGCATAACATGCAAGTATGTGTTGTACAACATGGCATCACAGCATAACTCAACAACTCATATAGATAAAGGCTCAGAAGAGCCATCATAGCATTTATTACAAACAGGGGTCACATGACCCAACATTCAGAGCAAACAAGCAACAAATGAGAGCAAGCTCTAAGCATATCTTCGATAATTTAATTGACCCTTTCCACCTGACCACTCGACTGAGGGTGGAAAGTGGTACTGAAGGAAAGATGGGTTCCCATGGCAGTTTGGAAACTCTCCCAGAAATGAGAAGTGAAAAGACTGCCACGGTCTAAATTGATCTCTAGTGGAACACCATGAAGTGACACTATTCGAGAAATGTATAAGTCAGCGAGCTGACTAGCAGTGATACTCTCTCGAACAGGAAAGAAGTGAGCCACTTTGGAAAGACGATCAACGACTACGAAGATAGCGTTATTCCCTTTCATGGTCCTGGGAAAGCCGGTGATGAAGTCCATACCAACTTTATCCCATTTCCACTCAGGAATGGATAAGGGCTGAAGGGTGCCAGCAGGCCTTTGATGCTCTGCCTTAACGCGACGACAAACGTCACATTTAGCAATGAACTCAGCGATTTCTCTCTTCATCCTAGTCCACCAGAACCTCTGGCGTAGGTCCTGATACATCTTAGTACTACCAGGATGAATCGTGAGAGGGGATTCATGCGCCTCCTTAAGAATCAATTGCTGCATCTGCTGACTCTTGGGAACCACCAAGCGGTTCCCAAAGTAAACAACACCTCGTTCATCCATAGAGAAACAACCAGCTACTCCCTTGGAGATATTCTTCTTGATTCGGGAGATTCCCGTATCATGCTTCTGGACTTCTATGATACGATCCACAATAGTAGGTTTCGCCTCCAAGGTAGAAAGGAATCCGTGAGGAGCAATGTGAAGATTAAGCTTACAGAATTCCTCATGGAGAAGTGGTTGGCCCTGCTGCAACATGAGATTGTTGCAATAGGATTTACGACTTAGCGCATCAGCCATGACATTAGCTTTGCCTTGAGTGTAGGTAATCCCAAGATCATAATCTGAGATCAATTCCAACCAACGTCTTTGCCTAAGGTTCAAATCTGGTTGGGTGAAGATATACTTGAGACTCTGGTGATCGGTGTAGATCTCGCAATGTTTACCAAGAAGGTAATGTCGCCAGGTCTTGAGTGCATAGACTACGGCTGCAAGCTCAAGGTCACGTGTAGGATAATTCTCCTCATGTGGATGCAACTGTCGAGATGCATAGGCAATCACATGACGATCCTGCATAAGAATGCAACCTAGTCCCTGTCGTGAGCCGTCGCAGTAGATAACAAAGTCCTTAGTGAAATCCGGTGGCACAAGTATGGGAGCAGAAGTCAGGCGTCTTTTCAGTTCCTGAAAACTGTATTCACACTGTGGGGACCACTCAAACTTTTTATCTTTCTTGAGAAGTTCCGTGAGGGGTTTGGCTACTTTGGAGAAGTTTTCAACAAAGCGGCGACAATAGCTAGCTAGACCAAGGAAACTCCTAACTTGTTTAACGGTTTTAGGTGGAGTCCAATTGAGAATGGCCTTAACTCTCTCGGGGTTGACAGCAATGCCCTTACCAGAGATTACGTGGCCTAGGTAGGTCACTTCTGGCAACCAAAATTCGCACTTGGAGAACTTGGCATAAATGCGGTGCTCTCTGAGTTTTTCTAACACAAGTCTAAGATGTTCGGCATGCTCTTCCTCGTTCTTTGAGTAAATAAGAATATCATCGAGGTAAACCACGACGAACTTATCTAAGTACTCCATGAAGATCGAGTTCATCAAGCGGGAGAAAGTAGCTGGGGCGTTGGTTAGGCCGAAGGACATGACGGTGTACTCGTACTGGCCATAATGAGTGACAAAGGCCGTCTTAGGAATGTCCCCATTTCTGATCTTGATTTGGTGGTAGCCTAACCTCAAATCCATCTTGGAGAAGACTGAGGATCCAGCGAGCTGATCATACAGGTCGTTGATCCTGGGGAGCGGATATTTGTTCTTTATCGTGACCAAATTAACGGGACGATAATCTACAACCATCCGGTCCGTACCATCCTTCTTATTGACGAAGAGGACGGGGCAAGCCCAAGGAGAAGAACTGGAACGGATGAAACCCTTTTGCAAGGACTCATCAAGTTGTTTCTTAAGCTCGGCTAGTTCTAAGGGTGCCATCTTGTAAGGTCTCCTAGAGATTGGAGTGGTTCCTGGGATAAGGTCTATGACGAACTCTACATCTCAGTTAGGTGGAACACCTGGCAGTTCCTCTGGAAAGACATCCGGAAAGTCACAGACTACCGGGATATCTTCAAGGTCTGGAAGACGGCTGGCATTAAGAGAATAGAGCTGACGCTTTGCAACTCTAGTGGAGACAGTGACTATCTTGCTAGATGGGTGTGTAAGCTGAACGGACCTGGTGTAACAATCAATCTTGGCATAATGAGCTTTCATCCAGTCCATACCCAAGATGATGTTAATATCTGTAGACTTGAGGGCTATAAGTGATGCAAGGAATACAAGTCTGTCTACAAGGATTTCGTTACCATGGCTTACACTAGAGGTTTGCCATTTGGATCCAGGAGTTTGAATGACCAGTGGAGAGGGCATATCACAAAATGACATGTTGTGCAAGTTAGCATAGCTTTCAGAAATGAAGGAGTGAGACGCTCCAGTATCGAACAAAACTGATACTGGATGGCAATTGACAAGGAGTGTACCAAGAACGACATCCGGATAATCGTGAGCATCTTTAGCTGAGACGTGATGCACGCGTCCACGTTTAGTGGGTGCTGGCTTGACACTGATCATCTTGCATGGTGGCTTAACACAGCCAACAGACTTCTCGGGCTGGGGTGGAGCATAACTAGTCTGAGAGCAGTCACGTGCATAGTGCCCTGGCTTCCCGCATGTGAAGCAAGTCCCTGAAGTTGGACGTGGACCCGCACTAACAAGCGGTCTACCAGTAGGCCTGGATGGAACATACTGCTGAACTGGATGAGGTGCCACATAAGATGGTCTCGGTGAAATCCCTCCAGGTAGGAATCTGGCCAGCTGGAAGCATAGCCTCATAGTTCTGCCACCAAAGACTAGCAGGACCTTCCAGGTGGTATGTGGCATAGGTGACCTTGTCATCTTCAGCTACGTTCGCGGAACGCAACTTATGAGTGATACTACGGAGCCAGTCATCTGCCTCGAGTGGCTCGATGGAATGATGAAAGGTAGGTGGGTGCAAGCGAATGAAGTCATGAATGGTTACAGACCCGTTGAACTGATGTGCAGTGTTCTCCTCGATACGTGCCAACAAGTGGTTAGACTCACGCTTGTTCCTCTCCATTTCTAACATGAACTCTGCCAACGAAGGCTGGTCGGGAGGATCCTCATCCCTACCATCTCCGTGGTTCTGGCTACGAGCAACAGAACTTCGCTTAACTGATGACATCCTGAGAAACGAAACCAAGGACGGAATCAGCATCAACTACAGGCTGTAGAATGTAGGACAAGGAAATTAGTAACTCTCAAACTCCTAGGGAAATTTCGGCAGCATAACGGTAGTAAAATGCTCAGAATGAGACATCCTACTAAAAATGGGGTAGTACAACAACTCAACAACACCACTCAAGGTTCTGGGAGAGTACTAAACAGACTACACTGGAAGTTCTCGAAACTGGGATATGACTCTGATCTCAATCCTATGGGACTACGGAGTAGTAACACGTGATCCTGATAGACGGAAGAGAGAGCCTAGTTCCTTAACCCCGTAGGAAAGATAGGATGACTCAGATCAGAAGGCCATGAGGTAAAGGAGTAAAAAGAGCCTTACGTTCCTTCCCACAATCAATTCCCTTACATAACTAAAGAATTTCTAGACTCAACTTCGACCAGTTTGGCTTGGTAATCCTACAGGCAGTCAGGCTCTGATACCAAAGCTGTCAGGACCCCGATTCTATGCCACACCGATCTAGCATGTAACACCTCATATCACTTTGTGGCCTCACGCATGGTATTCCCACGGGTGTCGCCTTACCATGCCTGCGACCGTTTGCGCCTTTTGGCACACGTATATGATAGTGTCGCTAGCATCCATATGACAAGAACCCGGGCTGACATGGCTAGTCGTGAACCTGAAGTGGCACTAACTTATAGGGACAGGCATATATGACCCAGCATCGAACGTGTCGGTCATCAGCGAGTGAATCTAGGCTATAGCAACTAGGCTAGCAGGACTCCGGTAAACCGGACTGTAGCAGGCTAACAGGACTCCGATGGACACCGTGTGACATTTCCCCAAAGGGACAGACACAGGAACGAAGAAGGACACATGCTGGCCAGCCTAAGTGTTTCGGAGCAGTAGCAAGCTACCAGGGCTCAGTGGAAGCACTAGGAGACATTTCCCGGTAAGAGAGGCTACTAAGGATAAACAACTAGATAGTCAGATCCCACACATATCAATACACATTACACGTACGCATAACATGCAAGTATGTGTTGTACAACATGGCATAACAGCATATCTGAACAACTCATATAGATAAAGGCTCAGAAGAGCCATCATAGCATTTATTACAAACAGGGGTCACATGACCCAACATTCAGAGCAAACAAGCAACAAGCGGAAGCATTACATGTCTGAGTACAGACATCTACAAATGAAAAAGGCTAAAGAGCCTGACTATCTACAACATCCGATCAAGATCATAGCTGAGGTACAAGCTACTCGTCGAAGTCCACAAAGACACTAGTAAGACCGAAGTCTCCGCTGCAAAAACATAAATAAAGCAACATGAGTACAAAGCTACTCAGCAAGACTTACATCAGATCCTATCATACATGCATTTGTATCAAGAGGGTAATGTGGGGTTTAGTTACAGCAAGCCAGCTTTGACTCAGTGGCTATCCTGTTCTACGACTACGAGAAACTTCTTGAGGTGAGACAATGTACACGAGTCCACTAATCACCACACAATACACTACTATGGATTCATCCCCGTCTCCTTACGAGAAGGCCATCCATATCACTCACACTTGTCTTGAGCATTTTATAGTATCCACTTCAAGTTATCTATGTACCATGTAAGCATCCAAGAAGTCCGTAACCGCGGACCCGGCTATTCGAATAGATCATGTTAACCCTGCAGGGGTGTACTTCTTCACACACGCTCTCGCCACTTACCGCCATGTACACGTCATGTATCTCGGCAACCTTCAAGCGGAAGCCTGGCGAGGGAGTTGGCCACGACCTGACTAACCACACAAGACTCTAGTCCAGGTTTATCGCCTATTCGGGTTCCATCCGCAAGGAGATCCGGACGGGGTGTCACTCACGGCCCCAAACGATGTGAGCAGGGTTCCCAAGCCCACCATCCGGGTGCCACTTGGTACACCGTGCTACTATGCCTAGTCTGTCCCAAGCCCACCTGGCCGGGTGCCACTTGGTAGACTACTAACACTACCTACAAACACCAGAAACTAGTTGCAACTCCTGGACAGAGACCAAGTTGGTTAATAAGTCGAGAGGGGCCGAGTTACCGGAACCCAATGTGTGCTAGTATCGAGTCATTGGACAACATACATAGAAGTCAGTACTTAAGGACGGTTCCAGTGAGACAACCCACCATGTACTCCTACATGGCCTCTCACCGCTACCTTTACCAAATCGTGTTCACACACTTAACTCTCAGCACCAGAACGTATCATAACACTCCAATTCATTCCCAATGAATCAGACCTGACACAACTCTAAGCAATAGCAGGCATAGCATGGTAGGAACACAACAGTGGCTTCAATCAACTCCTACACATGCTAGTGGGTTTCAACTATTTACTGTGGCAATGACAGGTCATGCAGAGGAATGGGTTCAACTACCGCAGCACAAAGTAGTAGTTGAATCGTTGTTGTCCTAATGCAATAACTGAGAGCAGGAGCGAGAGAGTAGGATTGTATCGGAATGAACAAGGGGGTTTGCTTGCCTGGTAGATCAACAAGGAAGGCACTGCTCCTCAGACAGGTACTCTGGAACGGACTCCGGAGCAGGACCTATCAAGAAGGAACAGTGTCGGCAATCAATACACAAACATATGCAACAATATGATGCATGAACATGGCATGTAGATGTGATGCTGTTTGAGCTAATGCAACTAGTATTCAAATTGAATGAAGTCCATTTGAATCAAGGGTTCAAATGCAACTCCAAATTAAGCTCTTATATATGCCATTTTAGTGTTTCACTTATACAGTAGGTATAAGTTGGTTTTTCATGCATGAAACTAGTACAGATGGATAGATTGCACTTTTCTGATAATTTTTCATATATAAATTATTTCAATCTAAGTTACGGTTGAATTTCTATGTTTTTTGAAGTTTGAATCATTTTCTAGAATTTCCTGATTAAATTTAAATCCAGAAAATAAATAATTGCGTTAGCACTACGTCATGCTTGCATCAGCAAGTCAACAGCGCTGACTGGTCAAACCTGACGTGTGGGGTCCACACGTCAGTGACAGGGGTTAGTTTAAACCTAATTAAAAGATTAGTGGCGCTTGGGCCCACTGGTCAGTGTCAGGGGTTAAATAAGCGGTGATTAGCACTAAGCTAATCACCTGACGGGCCGGACCCACCTGACAGGCCGGTGCGGTCAAGGCGGTCAACCCCACCGGCGTTAAGCCGCCGGCGAGGCCCGAAACGGCGGAGCGCCACGGAAACGGGCTACGGTGCCCCATTCGCAGCGTGGTTGGGCTTGTTCGAGAGCCCAGACCAGCGCGCGTCAGGCGGTGGTGCCAGCCGGGCCTGGGGTGGCCGGATGCGACAGCGAGGAGCTCGGCCACGGCGGCCGGAGCTCGGGTGAGGCACGAGGGGTGCTGTGGTGCGCGTGCAGGAGAGTTGGAGTGCTGGTGTGTGCGTGCATGATGCAGCGAGGGCGATGGACACGCCCGGTGGACCAAATGGTCGCCGGAGGCGCATGGGCGGCGAGCGCAGGCGGCGGCGGGTGCAGTCGCTACGGCGTGCGAGGAGGAGAACGGAGAGGGGGAGAGCGGCCAGTAGCTCACAGCGGTTCGGACGAGGCGGTCAGCGAGCTCGAGGAGGGGTTGGTGACGACGTGGTGGCGAAGACGATATCCGGCGACCGGAGATGAAGACAACGGCGCCGAGGACGAAGCGGAGCTCGCCCGAGTTGCTTGGATCGGTGAGGAGGGAGAGGGGGTCGTGGCGGAGCTGTCCAGCGCATCGGGGAGGTGCGGCAGTGGTCGAGGGCGCGGCAACAGTGGCCGGTGGCGGCGGTGGCGCTCGGCCATGAGAGAGAGAGTGAGGGAGAGGAGAGGAGAGGACCGGGGAAGAGTGAGAGAGGTACGGGGCGGGCGCGTGGCGACGTGCGGGGCATCCAGGGCGACGAAGGGGAGGACAGGCAGGCAGGAGGCCGTGGCGCGGCTGCTTTGGGCGAGGGGGAGGAAGACGACAGAGGAGGAGGCGGGCTGGGCTGCTGCTGGGCTGGCCACTTGGGCCGCCAGGTGGCTGCACAGGTAAGCACAGGTAAGCTCCCTTTTTCCTATTTCTTTTTCTATTTTCTGACATTTGTTTTGATTTAATAAAAATACTAAATCATTTTATTTACGTATGCCAATTTTTGTAGGAACTAGTGGTATTATTCCAGAGCTCCTCAACAAATGGCATAATTGTTGGACATATATTATATATATATAAGAAATATATATCCAATGCAAATATTTATGCATTAATTCCAAATGCCCAAAATAAATACTTATGGGCTCTTAAAAATATTGGTTTGATTTTTATCTCTGTCCAATATTTTCAGAGAGCAACATGAGCATTTTCTTGGACCTTTTTGGAGCAATTTTTGTTTGGGTCATTTCCAAAAATGATTCTGAGGGTTTCACAAATCCTCATTTAATAATTAAATGGAATTTAAACATGATGCACAAATGACTAGCTAGTCTAGGTCATACCAGAACTAGGGATGTGACACATGCTAAGGTTTCAACTATGGTTCACAAAAGCAATATTAGAGCACCTACATCCGCTGAACAAATTAAAGTGGAACCTAGTGTTGCTATGGTTAAAGATCTCCTGGTAGAAAATATTGATGGGCATGTTATTTACTTCTGTGATGAAGCTGCTAGAATTGCCAAACCTGATGAAAAAGATAAACATAGACCTGTTGTTGGCATGTGATACATCTCCAACGTATCTATAATTTTTTATGTTCCATGTTGTTATATTATCATTCTTGGATGTTTTACAATCATTTTATATCATTTTTTGGTACTAACCTATTGACATAGTGCCCATTGCCAGTTGTTGTTTTCTGCTTGTTTTTTACATCGCAGGAAACCAATACCAAACAGAGTCAAAACACAGCAAAACTTTTTGTAGATTTTTTCTGGACAAGAAGGCATCATATGGGCCAAGAAAGTACTTGAGGGATGCTCCAAGGGGAGCACAACCCACGAGGGCACGTCTGGGGGCCCAGGCGTGCCTAGGAGGGTTGTGCCCACCTCGGAGGCCTCCCACACCGCCTCTTTACTCTATAAATACCCCAATATTCCAGAAACCCTAGGGGCGGCGACGAAAATCAATTCCAGCCACTGCAAGTTCCAGAAACACCAGATCCAATCTAGACACCGTTGCGGAGGGGTTCATCATGTCCATTGGTGCCTCTCCGATGATGCGTGAGTAGTTCTTTGTTGACCTACGGGTCCATAGTTAGTAGCTAGATGGATTCCTCTCTCTCTCTCTTGATTCTCAATACAATGGTCTTTTGGAGATCCATATGATGTAAGTCTTTTACGGTGTGTTTGTTGGGATCCGATGAACTTTGAGTTTATGATCAGATCTATGTTTTATCCGTGAAAGTTATTTGAGGCTTCTTTGATCTCTTATATGCATGATTGATTATAGCCTCGTATTTCTTCTCTGATATTTGGGTTTTGTCTGGCCAACTTGACCTATTTATCTTGCAATGGGAAGAGGTGCTTTGCGATGGGTTTGATCTTACGGTGCTTGTCCCAGTGACAGAAGGGGAAATGACACATATGTATTGTTGCTATTAAGTATAACAAGATGGGGTCTATTTCTACCTAAGTAGATCTTGTCTACATCATGTCATCATTCTTATTGCATTACTCCGTTTTTCCATGAACTTAATACACTAGATGCATGCTACATAGTGGTCGATGTGTGGAGTAACAATAGTAGATGCAGGCAGGAGTCGGTCTACTAATCTTGGACGTGATGCCTATATAATGATCATTGCCTGGATATCGTCATGATTATTTGAAGTTCTATCAATTGCCCAACAGTAATTGTTTTCCCACTGTTTGCTATTTTTTGTCAAGAGAAGCCAGTAGTGAATTCTACGGCCCCCGGGTCTCTTCTTATCATATTTTCCTTTGCTTTTACTTTCAGTTTTTTAAACCAAAAATACAAAAATACCTTGCTGCACTTTATTTTATTTGCGATCTATTTATCCTATCTATTATAACTTTATCACGTCTCTGTGCCAATTTCTGGCACCATTACCTGAACGGGATTGACAACCCCTTTAACATGTCGGGTTGCGAGTATTTGTTATTTGTGTGCAGGGGCTGTTTATGTTGTGTTGCTTGGTTCTCCTATTGGTTAGATAACCTTGGCCTCATCACTGAGGGAAATACCTACCGTTGTTGTGCTGCATCATCCCTTCCTCTTTGGGGAAATGCCGACATAGTTCAAGCAGGCATCAAAAGGAATTTCTGGCGCCATTGCCGGGGAGGAGCATCAACATCAACCAGGTTCCTAATTACAAATCTCATCTCCTTTCAATTTACATTATTTTCCATTTGCCTCTCGTTTTCCTCTCCCCCACTACACAAAAAATTTCATTTTATTCGCCCTCTTTGTCGTTCACCGTTTTCTCGTCAGATCCGTTTTTGAGTGCAATCATTTTGAGTAGTCATCATGACTTAAGAGAACACCAAGTTGTGTTATTTCTCAAATACCAACAACAAAGATTTTATTAGCTCTCTGATTGCTCCTCCCGTCACTAGTGCGGAGTCTTGTGATATTAATATTGCTTTGTTGAATCTTATTATGAAAGATCAATTTTCCGGTACTCCTAGTGAGGATGCCACGTCCCATCTTAACACATTCGTGGAATTATGCGATATGCAAAAGAAAAAAAATGTGGACAATGATGTTGTGAAGTTGAAAATTTTCCGTTTTCTTTGTGAAATCACGGAGAAATTTGGTTTTCTTCTTTGCCTCGCAATAGTATCGATTCTTGGAACAAGTGCAAGGATGCTTTCATTACTAAGTATTTTCCGCCGCAAAAATCATTTCCCTTAGAACCCAGATCATGAATTTTAAGCAACTTGAACATGAGCATGTTGCACAATCTTGGGAAAGGATGAAATTGATGCTAAGGAATTACCCAACTCATGGGTTAATCTTTGGATGATCATACAAAAATTTTATGCGGGATTGAATTTCTTTTCTTGTAATCTTTTAGATTCCATCCCGGGGGGTAGTTTTATGGAAATTACTTTGGGTGAAGCTACAAAATTGCTAGAAAATATTATGGGAAATTACTCACAGTGGCATACCGAAAGAGCTCCTACTAGTAAAAGGTCAATTCGGTAGAAGAAATGAATTCTTTGAGTGAAAAAGTTGATGCTCTTATGAAGTTGGTTGCTAATAAAAGTGCTCCTATTGATTTAAATGATGTGCCTTTGTCTACTTTGATTTAGCAAAATAGTGATGCCATAGATGTGAATTTTATCTCGTGAAACAATTTCAGTAACAATGCTTATAGAGGTAATTTTAATCCTAGGCCTTTTCCTAGTAATTCCTTAACGGTCACAGATTACAGATCTGATAGAGACAGATAAATAAATCTAAACAAAAGATAAATATTTTTGGGTGTTTTGGTTTATAGACCTGAAAATAAAAGATTGCAAAATAGTATATCAGAAACTAATATGATGAAAAATAGACCCGGGGGGCACAGGTTTCACTCGAGGTTTCTCTCATGAAGGCAAATAATACGGTGGGTGAACAATTACTGTCAAGCAATTGATAGAAAAGCGCAAAGTTATGAGGATATCCAAGGCAATGATTATGCAATATAGGCATCACATCTGTGTCAAGTAGACCGACTCATGCCTGCATCTACTACTATTACTCCACACATCGCCTGACTCCTGCCTGCATCTAGAGTATTATGTTCATAAATAATAGAGTAACGCATTAAGTAAGATGACATGATGTAGAGGAATTAACTCAAGCAATATGATTAAAACCCCATCTTTTTACCCTTGATGGCAAGAGTACAATACGTGTCTCCCTGCCCCTACTTTGTCACTGGGTGAAATCATGCAAGATTGAACCCAAAGCTATGCACCTCTCCCATTGCAAGAAATACCAATCTAGTTGGTCAAACCAAACCAATAATTCGAACATAAATACAAAGATACCAAATCATGCATATAAGAATTCAGAGGAGATTCAAATAATATTCATAGATAAGCTATTCATAAATCCACAGTTCATCGGATCTCGACAAACACACCGCAAAAGAAGACTACATCGGATAGATCTTCAAGAACATCGAGAACATGGTATTGATAATCAAAGAGAGAGAAGAATCCATCTAGCTACTAGCTATGGACCCGTAGGTCCGAGGTGGACAACTCACGCTTCATCGGAAGGGCAATAGAGTTGATGTAGATGTCCATCGGGATCAAATCCCCCTCCGGCAGGATGCACAAAAATTCACCAA
The DNA here is from genome assembly GCF_018294505.1 of Triticum aestivum. NCBI lineage: Eukaryota > Viridiplantae > Streptophyta > Magnoliopsida > Poales > Poaceae > Triticum > Triticum aestivum. The sequence continues at coordinate 604,843,885 of NC_057810.1, read as the reverse complement.
GATGGGATCTCACGGGAACAGAAGGTTGCGGTGGTGGAAAAGTGTTTTCGTGGATACTTCTGGTGGTTTGGGAATATATGTTAAAATATAGGAGGCAAAACTAGGTCAGGGGGTCATGAGGGCCCACAATGTAGGGGGCGCGCCCTCCACCCTTGTCGCCGCCTCGTGGCTCTTCTGACTTGAACTCCAAGTCTCCTGGGTGTCTTATGGTCCAAGAAAATCATCGTGGAGTTTTATTCCGTTTGGACTCCGTTTAGTATTCCTATTTAGCGAAGCTCAAAAACAAGGAAAAACACAAACTAACACTCGGCTCTAAGTTAATAGGTTAGTCCCAAAAATGATATAAAATAGCATATTAATGCATATAAAACATCCAAAATAGATGATATAATAGCATGGAACAATCAAAAATTATAGATACGTTGGAGACGTATCAAGCATCCCCAAGCTTAATTCCTACTCGTCCTCAAGTAGGTAAATGATAAAAACAGAATTTTTGACGTGGAATGCTACCTGACATATTTATCCATGTACTTTTCTTCATTGTGGTATGAATGTTCAGATCCATAAGATTCAAAATAAAAGTTTAATATTGACATAAAAACAATAATACTTCAAGCATACTAATAAAGCAATCATGTCTTCTCAAAATACTATGGCTAAAAGAAGCTACCCCTACAAAATCATATAATTTGGCTATGCTCCATCTTGATCACACAAAGTATTCAAATCATGCACAACCCCGGTTTCAGCCAACCCCTTTTCAACTTTCACGAAATACATGAGCGTGAGCCATGTACATAGCACTACAGGTGGAATAGAATATGGTGGTTGTGGAGAAGACAAAAAGAGGGAGATAGCCTCACATCAACTAGGTGTATCAACGGGCTATGGAGATGCCCATCAATAGATATCAATGTGAGTGAGTAGGCATTTCCAAGCAACAGATGCACTAGAGCAGTAGAGCTATAAGTTTATGAAAGCTCAAAAAGAAACTAAGTGGGTGTGCATCCAACTTGGTTGCTCATGAAGACCTAGGGCATTTGACGAAGCCCATCGTTGGAATATAGAAGCCAAGTTCTATAATGGAAAATTCCCACTAGTATATGAAAGTGAAAAAATAGGAGACTCACTATCATGAAGATCATGGTTCTACTTTGAAGCACAAGTGTGGAAAAAGGATAGTAACATTGCCCCTTCTCTCTTTTCTTTCTCTTTTTTTTGAGTGGCTTCTTTGGCCTATTTTTTTTATTTGGCTTCTTTGGCCTCTTTTAGTTTGATTTCCTCACATGGGACAATGCTCTAAAAATGAAGACCATCACACTTTTAATTACTTACAACTCAAAAATTACAACTTGATATTAGAACAAAATATGACTCTATATGAATGCCTCCGGCACTGTACCGGGATGTGCAATGACTCAAGAGTGACATGCATGAAAGAATTATGACTGGTGGCTTTTCCACAAATACTATGTCAACTAAATGATCACGCAAAGCAATATGACAACGATGAAGCATGTCGTAATAAATGGAACAATGGAAAGTTGCATGGCAAAATATCTCGGAAGGGATATGGAAATGCCATAATGTGTAGGTATGGTGGCTGTTTTGAGGAAGGTATATGGTGGGTGTATGGCACCGACGAAAGTTGCATGGTACTAGAGAGGCTAGCAATGGTGGAAGGGTGAGAGTGTGTATAATCTATGGACTCAACATTAGTCATAAAGAACTCACATACTTATTGCAAAAATCTATTAGTCATTGAAACAAAGTACTACATGCATGCTCCTAGGGGAAGGGTTGGCAGGAGTTAACCATCGCGCGATTCCGACCTCCACGCAAAGATGACAATCAATAAATAAATCATGCTCCGACTTCGTTAAATAATGGTTCACAATACGTGCATGCTACGGGAATCACAAACTTTAACACAAGTGTTCTTACCAATCCACAATTACTCAGTAGCATGACTCTAATATCACCGTCCTCATATCTCAAAACAATCATAAGGAATTAAACTTCTCTTAGAATTCAATGCACTTTATATGAAAGTTTTTATTATATCCCTCTTGGATGCCTACCATATTAGGACTAAATTCATAACCTAAGCAAATTACCATGATGTTTAGAGAGACTCTCAGAATAATATAACTGAATCATGACAGTTCCACAATTTATATAAAATAAAGCCACTGCCGTTCTCTAAAAAGGTATAAGTGAAGCACTAGAGAAATATTGCCTAGCTCAAAAGATATAAGTGAAGCACATAGAGTATTCTAATAAATCATGATTCATGCGTGTCCCTCTCAAAAGGTGTGTACAGCAAGGATGATTGTGGCAAACTAAAAAGGAAAGACTCATATCATACAAGATGCTCATAGCAAAACACATATCATGTGGTGAATAAACATATTGCCTCAAGTAGAGTTACCGATAGACGGAGACGAAAGAGGGGATGCCTTCCGGGGCATCCCCAAGTTTAGGCTCTTGGTTGTCCTTGAATATTACCTTGGGGTGCCTTGGGCATTCCCAAGCTTATGCTCTTGCCACTCCTTATTCCATAGTCCATCAAATCCTTACCCAAAACTTGAAAACTTCATGACACAAAACTCAACAGAAAATCTATCGAAATCAATTAGTATAAGAAAGCAAATCAGCATTTTATGGTACTATTGTGAACTCATTATTTATTTATATTGGTGTAGTATCTACTGTATTCCAACTTCTTGTTCATACCCCCCGATACTACCCATAGATTCATCAAAATAAGCAAACAACACAAAGAAAATAGAATCTGTCAAAGACATAACAGTGTGTAGTATTCAGAGAACTTCGAATACTTCTGTAACTCCAAAATTCTGAAAAAATAGGACAACCTGGCAAATTTGTATTCAAATATTTTGTAGAAAATTCAGATCAAAAGAACTCCTCTGTGAATTATGAAAATTATTTTGTTGGATGCAAAAGTTTCTGTTTTCAGCAGGATCAAATCAACTATCACCGTAAGCCATCTGAAAGTTCTTACTTGGCACAAACACTAATTATAGGAATTACTACGAAAAGGTCTAGGATTAAAATGACCTCTATAAGCATTATTATTGAAATTGTTTCGCAAGATAAATTTCACATCTATGGCATCACTATTTTGCTCAATCAAAGTAGACAAAGGCACATCATTAAAATCAATAAGAGCACCTTTATTAGCACCAACTTCATAAGAGCATCAACTTTTTCACTCAAAGAATTAATTTCTTCTACCGAATTGACTTTTTTACTAGTAGGCGCTCTTTCTGTATGCCATTGCGAGTAATTTGACATAATATTGTCTAGCAATCTAGTAGCTTCACCAAAAGTAATTTCCATAAAAGTAGCCCCCATAGCGGAATCTAGAAGATTACGAGAAACAAAATTGAACACCTCATAAAAAATTTGTATGATCATCCAAAGATTTAACCCATGAGTTGGGAAAATCCTTAGCATCAATTTCATCCTGTCCCAAGATTGTGCAACATGCTCAAGTTCAAGTTGCTTGAAATCCATGATCTGGTTTCTAAGAGCAATGATTTTTGCGGGCGGAAAATACTTAGTAATAAAAGCATCCTTGCACTTGTTCCAAGAATCGATACTATTGCGAGGCAAAGAAGAAAACCAAATTTTTGCATGATCTCGCAAAGAAAACGGAAATAATTTCAACTTCACAACATCATTGTCCACATCTTTTTTCTTTTGCATATTTCATAATTTCATGAATGTGTTAAGATGGGATGCCACATCCTCATTAGGAGTACTGGCAAATTGATCTTTCATAACAAGATTCAGAAAGCAGTATTAATATTACAAGACTCCGCACTAGTGGCGGGAGGAGCAATCGGAGTGCTAATAAAATCATTGTTGTTGGTATTTGAAAAATCACACAACTTGGTGTTCTCTTGAGCCATGATGACTTCACAACAAGATTGCTCTCAAAAACAGATCTGACGAGAAATCGGCGAACGAAAAAGAGGGTGAATAAAATGGCAAATTTTTTATGAAGTGGGGGAGAGGAAAACGAGAGGCGAATGGCAAATAATGTAAATTGCGAGGGGATGAGATTTGTGATTAGGAACCTGGTTGATGTTGATGATCCTCCCCGACAATGGTGCCAGAAATTCCTTTTGATGCCTGCTTGAACTACGTCGGTATTTCCCGAAAGATGAAGGGATGATGCAGCACAACAACGATAGGTATTTCCCTCAGTGATGAGGCCAAGGTTATCGAACCAATAGGAGAACCAAGCAACCCAACGTAAACAGCCCCTGCACCAAAATAACAAATACTCGCAACCCGGCGTATTAAAGGGGTTGTCAATCCCTTTCGGGTAATGGTGCCAGAAATTGGCGCGGAGACATGATAAAGTTGTAATAGATAGGATAAATAGATTGCAAATAAAATAAAGTGCATCAAGGTATTTTTGTAATTTTGGTTTAATACTTCTTAAAATAAAAAGCAAAGGCAAATAAATTGCAAAGGCAAATATGATAAGAAGAGACCCGGGGGCTGTAGGTTTCACTAGTAGCTTCTCTTAAGAAAAATAGCAAATAGTGGGAAAACAATTACTTTGCGCAATTGATAGAACTTCAAATAATCATGACGATATCCAGGCAATGATCGTTATATAGGCATCACGTGCAAGATTAGTAGACCGACTCCTGCCTGCATCTACTACTATTACTCCACACATCGACTGCTATCTAGCATGCATACAGTGTATTAAGTTCATGGAAAAATGGAGTAATGCAATAAGAACGATGACATGATGTAGACAAGATCTATTTATGTTGAAATAGACCCCATCTTGTTATCCTTAATAGAAATGGTACATACATGTCGGTTCCCCTTCTGTCACTGGGATCAAGAATCGTAAGATCGAGCCCATCACAAAGCACCTCTTCCCGTTGCAAGATAAATAGATCAAGTTGGCCAAACAAAATCCAAATATCGGAGAAGAAATATGAGGCTATAATAAATCATGCATACAAGAGATCAAAGAAGACTCAAATAACTTTCATGGATAAAAACATAGATCTGATCATAAAATCAAAGTTCATCGAATCCCAACAAACACACCGCAAAAAGACTTACATCATATGGATCTCCAAGAGACCATTTAATTGAGAATCAAGAGAGAGAGAGAGAGGAAGCCATCTAGCTACTAACTATGAACCCATAGGCCTACAAAGAACTACTCACGCATCATCGGAGAGGCACCAATGGACATGATGAACCCCTCCGAGATGGTGTCTAGATTGGATCTGGTGTTTATGGAATTTGCGACAACTGGAACTGATTTTCATCAACTCCCCTAGGTTCTCTGGAATATTGGAGTTTTCATAAAGCAAAGAGGCAGTGCAAGAGGCCACCGAGGTGGGCACAACCCACCTAGGCGCGCCTGGGCCCCCAGGCGCACCCTGTTGGGTTTTGCTCCCCTTGGAGCACCCCTCAGGTACTTTCTTGGCCCATACGGTGTCTTCTGGTCCAAAAAAATCCCAAAAAAATTTCATTGCGTTTGGACTCCGTTTGGTTTGATTTCCTGCGATGTAAAAAACAAGAAGAAAATAGCAACTGACACTGGGAACTATGTCAATTGATTAGTACCAAAAAATGATAGAAAATGACAATAAAATGATTGTAAAACATCCAAGAATGATAATATAGCAGCATGGAACAATCAAAAATTGTAGATAGTTTGGAAATGTATCAGCATCCCCAAGCTTAATTCCTGCTCGTCCTCGAGTAGGTAAGTGATAAAAACAGAATTTTTGATGTGGAATGCTGCCTAACATGTTCATCACATAATCTTTTCTTTGTAGCATGGACATGGAGATTTTAATACTCAAGCATACCAACAAGCAACCATGTCTTTGAAAATACCAACGCTAAAGAAAGTTATCCCTAGTCCATTGTGCTCAATCATTTATCCATTCATGAAACACACTCGAATATTAGCTACACCCAATTCTCAAATACGATCATAGTGCCCCTTAGGTGGTGCTTTATAAGACAAGATGGTGACTCAAATTCAAAATACAAATTTCATAGACAACACTCTAGACAAGGTCTGACAACACCAGGGCGTCGTTTTGGCATAGACCGTGTGGTGACCGCATGTGGACACGGGCGCTGGCATGCGTTCGGCATGCTCTACGCTGCGCCCGAGCCCTTGTCCAGCGCGTGCTCATCCCAGCGCTCACTACCGACTGCCGCACCATGCCACCTACCTCGACGCATCACCCTTGACCCATCCCTGCTGCTCGCTGCCGCAGCGAGCATGGGCACGTCACGGCCAAGCGCATAGTGCGCCCATGCCCCTATCTTCTTCTCCACCAAAGCCATGTGCTCACCATCGAGCTTCCATAGTGTCCGCGTGAACCCTGAGCCCTGCTCCCCTCCCTCTGGCGCTCCTCGTTGCTGTGCGCCGCTTCCAGAGTCCTCCACAGAGCCGATACCCCTATCCCCTCCGCCTATAAATAGCGACCCCCTTTGTCCTCTCTGAGCACCTCAAACCACTCACCCAACCTCCACAAAGCAGTAGAGAAGTCGCAGCCCGGCCGGGCAGGCCTCTGGCTGTCGCCCCTGACCCGAGCTCGGCGGCGATCCCCTTTGCTGCTCCCCACCACTCTAGTGCTCCTCGAGCTCAGTCCACTTCTCTGGCGACTCCCTGGTGAACCTCTGGTGCCAACTGACCCCGTTGGAGCCCCTGGAATAGCCCTGCCTCACCGTCTTCCTCAACTCCGGTGAGCTCCATCCGTTGTAGGTGTTGGAGAAGCTTGTGCCGAACTTGTCCGACCACCTCTAGCCAGGCCACGGGTACAGGAAGGTGCGCTAGTATCTCCGCTACCCATCCCTCCCTCTCAAACTGGCCACCGAGCCCTCCTCGCCGGAGAAAGCTCCGATGAAGCGCTGCCATCCCCTGTTTCCTCTCCCCCTCTCTCCAGATCTAATGCATGGGGCCCGCTATCAGCCTCACCACTCACGCTCGAAGCGGTACGAGTGGAGGTGTATTCCTGGAATACGCCGTCGACGTCACCCCCCTAGTTTTTTTTCAAAATTAATTCAAACTTTGACCAGTAACTTTGCCTGGCTCTAACATTTAAACCATAAGTCCAAATGAGTTGATTCTTTTTGCATTGGTTTTGTCTTGGAATTCTCTAGCAGCACACCAAATTTGAGATTCTTCCTTGTTGTCTAGAATTTCTGGTGAATTTCAGAAGTGTTCTTGATATTTTTCTTTTTGTGGCTTTACTTATTTTCAGAGGAAGAACCTTGCCTTGAAGGAAACCAAGAGGAGTGTGACCCTCCTCTATGCTAAGACAAGCCACCACAAGCATTTGCCTGGTATCATTCCAATATTTATGATTTCCCAACTTGAATATGAGTTATTTCATGCATTTAATCATTTAAATGAATAATGTTTATGCTAGCTTACTTTTTCATGATTGAAGTGCCTAATTTACAGTAGTGTTTGAATGCATGGATAGTAAGAGGCAGTAGAAGTATTTTGGTAGTATGGCTATGAATTGGTTATGATCGGTATCATTTTCATATAGGAGTTATTGATTTTAATATGTTAATGACATAACTAAAAATGATGAGACAGAAAACCAGTGAAGTTGAAACTAGTGAGTTAAAGTGATGAGTAGTGACTAAAAATTCTATGATGTTGATCCATTTACTTTAGTGCTATGTGGGTATAGTTGCATGGTCATGGCATACTATGACTCGAAGTTCTTTCCTTTCAAGTTAAACCTGATGATAAACTCAACTTGAACATAATGTTGATCGGGTCATGGTGGCACTGAATCGAGCTTCCCAGTGCAACCACATTTGCCTTTATGGGAAGGCCTTTATTTGGTCCGTTGTCATGCCTCTGGTCAGTGCCTCCAACAAGGGAGGTTATGGGCATGTTGTAACCTGGCCCGGTAAGTAGACATAACCTTGTGTGCCCGTTGTTGTTATTATGGTACCTTGTCCCCATTTGGGACCGTTGATTTGTTTTGCCATGATGGTGGCTGCTGGATGTCTTTGGTAGGCATCGAGGCCACCCATGACTTAGCCAAGAGGGGAGTTGGTCGGAGTGGCCGAGAGAGTGTCGTGGCAATGGGAGGGTTATGTCGGAATGCCATTGGCCCACCCGAATGGGAGTGTGAGGCCATGGGTTCCGTAGTGTGGGTACAGTGTACTAACCTCTACATAGTGTTAATAAAATCTATCGATAGTCGCGTCCTTGGTTGCGGACATAGCTTGTAAGTAGATCACACCATGGGTCAACATAAATAAGCTAATATTGCACACTAAATATGTACCATGCCACTAGTTATGTGATGAGATCGTTGAGACCTTGAGATGGTCGATGTTGTAGAAACCAAAGAGATGGTTTCATTTGTGATCCGGGAGTGATCACCATTTTGATGATGTTGGTTACAAGGTAGCCTGTTTGGTAAGTGAGTCTGAGGGACTCGGTGCACGAGCATGTTCACTGCATGAGTAGTATGTTGATGCATTGCATTTAACCTGCTTAATTGCCATATTATAGTTTGCCATTATGCTTATGTTTGTTGTGAGCTTGCAAGTACATTCAATGTACTGACCTGGCGTGTCATGCCAGATTTCAGGAAAGTTGTACTAGATTGGCGTGCTTCCCGTGTCTAGACCGTGTCCACATCGGTGTCCCTGTGTTATGGAGTTCCACTTCGTCGTTATTCTATTGCCGCGTAGTTATTGTGATCGAGGCCCCTTTATGTTCATTACATAATGTACATACTATTCAGCGACATCGTGTGTGCTGCTTGGCCTCGCCACTTGATGTAATATCGACCCTATGTTTCCGCTAGCATCAATAAAGCGATGGTTTTCTATACCAAGTTGTTGTGTGTTTCCAGAAGACTAGATCTCTGGGGTGGTAATGCAAGGTAAACCGGTTGCTCCGAGCCGGGGTGCCACACAAATCCTAATCTCGATCTATGCCAACTCAACAAACACCTTTGGAGATACATGTAGAGCATATTTATAATCACCCAGTTTTGTTGTGACATTTGAAAGCACACAAGGCATTCCTTCAGTATTCGGGAGTTGCATAATCTCATAGTTGAAGGAATATGTATTTGACATGAAGAAAGTAATAGCAATAAATTGAACGATCATTATGCTAAGCTAACAGATGGGTCTTGTCCATCACATCATTCTCCTAATGATGTGATCCCATTATCAAATGATAGCACATGTCTATGGTTAGGAACCTTAACCATCTTTGATCAACGAGCTAGTCTAGTAGAGGCTTACTAGGGACACGGTATTTGTTTATGTATTCACACATGCATTTAAGTTTCCGATCAATACAATTCTAGCATGAATAATAAACCTTTATCATGAGTAAGGATCTAGATTACATTGTAATAAATCTAACACCCATGGAGCCTTGGTATTGATCATGTTTTGCTCTTGGAAGAGTCTTAGTCAACAGGTCTGCTACATTCAGATCTATATGTATTTGGCAAATCTCCATGTCTCCATCCTTAACCTTTTCACAAATGGAGTTGAAGCGTCTCTTGATTTGTTTGGTTCTCTTGTAAAACCAGGATTCCTTCGCCAAGGCAATTGCTCCAGTGTTATCACAAAATATTTTCATTGGACCCGATGCACTAGGTTACACCTAGATCGGATATGAACTCCTTCATCCAAACTCCTTCATGCGCTACTTTCGAAGCAGCTATGTACTCTGCTTCACACGTAGATCCCACCACGACGCTCTACTTCGAACTACACCAATTGACAGCTCTACCATTCAATATAAATACGTCTACAGTTTGTGACTTAGAGTCATCCGGATTGGTATCGAAGCTCGCATCAACGTAACCATTTATGGCGAGCTCTTCGTCACCTCCATAAATGAGAAACATATCCTTGGTCCTTTTCATGTACTTTAGGATGTTCTTGCCCGCTGTCCAGTGATCCACTCCTGGATTACTTTGGTACCTCCCTGCCAAACTTATGGCAAGGCACACGTTAGGTCTGGTACACAGTATTGCCTACATGATAGAACGTATGGCCGAGGCATAGGGGATGACTTTCATTCTCTCTATCTTCTGAAGTGGTCGGGCTATGAGTCTGACTCAATTTCACACCTTGTAACACATGCAAGAACCCTTTCTTTGACTGATCCATTTTGAACTTCTTCAAAACTTTATCAAGGTATGTGCTTTGTGAAAGTCCTATTAAGCGTCTCGATCTATCCATATAGATCTTGATGCCCAATATATAAGCAGCTTCACCGATGTCTTTCATTGAAAAATTCTTATTCAAGTATCCTTTTATGCTATCTAGAAATTTTATATCATTTACGATCAACAATATGTCATCCACATATTATATCAGAAATGCTATAGAGATCCCACTCACTTTCTTGTAAATATAGGTTTCACCGTAAGTCTATTTAAAACCATATGCTTTGATCACCTCATCAAAGCGTATATTCCAACTCTGAGATGCTTGCACCAGTCCATAGATGGATCGCTGGAGCTTGCACACTTTGTTAGTACCTTTAGGGTCGACAAAAACTTTTGGTTGCATCATGTACAACTCTTCTTTAAGAAATCCATTAAGGAATGCAGTTTTGACATCCATTTGCCAGATTTCATAATCTTAAAATGTGGCAATTGCTAACATGATTCGGATGGACTTAAGCATCACTACGGGTGAGAAAGTCTGATCGTAGTCAACTCCTTGAACTTGTCAAAAACCTTTTGCGACAAGTCAAGCTTTGTAGACACTAACATTACCATCAATGCCAGTCTTCTTCTTGAAGTTCCATTTATTTTCTATGGCTTGCCAATCATTCGGCAAGCCCACCAAAGTCCATACTTTGTTCTCATACATGGATCCTATCTCAGATTTCATGGCCTCAAGCCATCTGTCGAAATCTGGGCTCATCATAGCTTCTTCATAGTTCGTAGGTTCTCCTTGGTCTAGTAACATGACTTCCAGGATAGGATTACCGTTTCACTCTAGTGCGGATCGTGCTCTGGTTGAGCTACGAGGTTCAGTAGTAACTTGATCTGAAGTTTCATGATCATTATCATTAGCTTCCTCTCTAGTTGGTGTACGCATCACAGAAACGGTTTTCTGCTATGTGCTCCTCTCCAATTCAAGAGAAGGTACAATTACCTCATCAAGTTCTACTTTCCTCCCACTCACTTCTTTTGAGAGAAACTCCTTCTCTAAAAAGGACCCATTCTTAGCAACAAAGATTTTCCCTTCGGATATGTGGTAGAAGGTGTACCCAATAGTTTCCTTAGGGTATCCTATGAAGATGCACTTCTCCGATTTAGGTTCAAGCTTATTAGGCTGTAGCCTTTTGACATAAGTGTCGCATCCCTAAACTTTAAGAAATGACAGCTTTGGTTTCTTGCCAAACCATAGTTCATACGGTGTCATCTCAACGGATTTAGACGGTTCCCTATTTAACGTGAATGTGGTTGTCTCTAATGCATAACCCTAAAATGACAATGGTAAATCGGTAAGAGACATCATAGAACACACCATATCTAATAAAGTACGGTTACAACATTTGGACACACCATTAGGCTGTGGTGTTCCAGGTGGCATGAGTTGTGAAACAATTCCACATTGTTTTAAATGAAGGCCAAACATGTAACTCAAATATTCGCCTCCGCGATCAGATCGTAGAAACTTTCTTTTCTTCTTACGATGATTCTCCACTTCACTCTGAAATTCTTTGAACTTTTTAAAATGTTTCAGACTTGTGTTTCATTATGTAGATAGACCCATATCTACTCAAATCATCTGTGAAGGTCAGAAAATAATGATACCTGCCGCATGCCTCAACACTCATCGGACTTCATACATCGGTATGTATTATTTCCAATAAGTCATTAGCTCCCTCCATTCTTCCGGAGAATGGAGTTTTAGTCATGTTACCCATGAGGCATGGTTCGCAAGTATCAAACGATTCATAATCAAGTGATTCCAAAAGTCCATCCGCATGGAGTTTCTTCATGCGCTTTACACCAATATGACCTAAACAGCAGTGCCACAAATATGTTGCACTATCATCATCAACTTTGCATCTTTTGGCATCAATATTATGAATATGTATCATTGCAACCAAGATTCAACAAGAATAGACCACTCTTCAAGGGTGCATGACCAAAAAAGATATTATTCATATAAATAGAACAAGCATTATTCTTTAACTTAAATGAATAACCGTCTCACAACAAAAAAATCCAGATATAATGTTCATGCTCAACGCGGGCACCAAATAAAAATTATTGAGGTCTAAAACTAATCCCGAATGTAGATGCAGGGGTAGCGTGCCGACGGCGATCACATCGACCTTGCAACCATTCCCGACGCGCATCGTCACCTCGTCCTTAGCCAATCTTTGTTTATTTCGCAGCTCCTGTTTCGAGTTACAAATATGAGCAACCAAACCAGTATCAAATACATAGGCGCTGCTACGAGCATTAGTATGGTAGACATCAATAACATGTATATCAAATATACCTTTGTTCACTTTGCCATCCTTCTTATCCACCAACTATTTGGGGCAGTTCCGTTTCTAGTGGTCATTCCCTTTGCAGTAGAAGCACTCAGTTTCAGGCTTGGGTCCAGCTTCGGGCTTCTACCCGGGAGCGGTAACTTGCTTGTTCTTCTTCTTGAAGTTCCCTTTCTTTCCCTTTGCCTTTTTCTTAAAACTTGTTTTCTTGTTAACCATCAACACTTGATGTTCTTTCTTGATTTCTACCTCCGCCGATTTTAGCATCGCAAAGAGTTTGGGAATCATTTTCGTCATCCGTTGCATATTATAGTTCATCACAAAGCTCTAGTAGATTTGTGATAGTGATTGGAGAATGCTACCTCTTGAGCTTGCATTGGTTTTTACCTTGAAGAGGAAAGGGTGAGGCAGCAAAGTAGAGTAAGTATTTCCCTCAGTTTGAGAACCAAGGTATCAATCCAGTAGGAGACAATGCACAAGTCACCGAATACCTTCATAAACAATCAAACAAACTTGCACCCAATGCGATAAAGGGGTTGTCAATCCCTTCACGGTTACTTGCAAAAGTGAGATCTGATAGAGATAGATAAATGGTAAAGTAAATATTTTTTGTATTTTTGGTTTTTAGATCGAAAACTTAAAGATTGCAAAATAGTAGATCGGAAACTAATATGATGGAAAAGATATCTTATATGATGGAAAATAGACCCGAGGGCCATATGTTTCACTATAGGCTTCTCTCAAGATAGCAAATAATACGGTGGGTGAACAAATTACTGCCGAGCAATTGATAGAAGAGCGCATAATTATGACGATATCTAAGGCACTAATCATAAACATAGGCATCACGTACGTGTCAAGTAGACCGAAATGATTCTGAATCTACTACTATTACTCCACACATCGAACACTATCCAGCATGCATCTAGAGTATTATGATCATAAAGAATGGAGCAACACATTAAGTAAGATGACATGATGTAGAGGAATTTACTCAAGCAATATGATGAAACCCCATCTTTTATCCTCGATGACAACAATACAATATGTGCCTTGCTACCCCTACTATCACTGGGAAAGGACACCAAAAGATTGAACCCAAAGCTGAGCACTTCTCCCATTGCAAGAAAAACCAATCTAGTAGGCCAAACTAAACCGATAATTCGAAGAGACTTGCAAAGATATCAAATCATGCATATTAGAATTCAGAGAAGATTCAAATAATATTCATAGATAATCTGATCATAAATCCACAATTCATCGGATCTCGGCAAACACACCACAAAAGAGTATTACATCGAATAGAGATCTCCAAGAACATCGAGGAGAACATGGTATTGAGAATCAAAGAGAGAGAATAAGCCATATAGCTACTAGCTATGGACCCGTAGGTCTATGGTAAACTACTCATGCTTCATCGGATGGGCAATGGTGTTGATGTAGAAACCCTCCATGATCGAATCCCCCTCCGACAGGACGCCGGAAAAGGCACCTAGATGGGATCTCAGGGGTAGAGAAGGTTGCGGTGCTGGAAAAGTGTTTTCATGGCTTCTGATGGCCCACAAGTATAGGGGATCTATCGTAGTCCTTTCGATAAGTAAGAGTGTTGAACCCAACAAGGAGCAGAAGGAAATGACAAGCAGTTTTCAGTAAGGTATTCTCTGCAAGCACTGAAATTGTAGGTAACAGATAGTTTTGTGATAGGATAATTTGTAACGATTAACAAGCAATGAAAGTAAATAAAGTGCAGCAAGGTGGCCCAATCCTTTTTGTAGCAAAGGACAAGCCTGGACAAATTCTTACAATGAGAAAAGCGCCCCCGAGGACACATGGGAATTATCGTCAAGCTAGTTTTCATCACGCTCATATGATTTGTGTTTGTTACTTTGATAATTTGATATGTGGGTGGACCGGTGCTTGGGTACTGCCCTTTCTTGGACAAACATCCCACTTATGATTAACCCCTATTGCAAGCATCTGCAACTACAAAAGAAGTATTAAGGTAAACCTAACCATAGCATGAAACTACTGGATCCAAATCAGCCCCTTAGGAAGCAACGCATAAACTAGGGTTTAAGATTCTGTCACTCTAGCACCCCATCATCTACTTATTACTTCCCAATGCCTTCCTCTAGGCCCAAATAATGGTGAAGTGTCATGTAGTCGATGTTCACATAACACCACTAGAGGAGAGACAACATACATCTCATCAAAATATCGAACGAATACCAAATTCACATGACTACTAATAGCAAGATTTCACCCATGTCCTCAGGAACAAACGTAACTACTCACAAAGCATATTTATGTTCATGATCAGAGGAGTATTAATATGCATTAAGGATCTGAACAAATGATCTTCCACCGAATAAGCCTACTAGCATTAACTACAAGGAGTAATCAACACTACTAGCAACCCACAGGTACCGATCTGAGGTTTGGATACAAAGACTGGATACAAGAGATGAACTAGGGTTTGAGAGGAGATGGTTCTAGTGAAGATATTGATGGAGATTGACCCCCTCCCAGTGAGAGGATCATTGGTGATGACGATGGTGATGATTTCACCCTCCCGGAGGGAAGTTTCCCCGGCAGAACAGCTCTGCCAGAGCCCTAGATTGGTTCCGCCAAGGTTCCGCCTTGTGGCGGCGGAGCTACGTCCCGTAAGCTTGCTTATGATTTTTTCCAGGGTAAAAGACTTCATATAGAAGAAGATGGGCACCGGAGGGCCACCAGGGGGGCCACGAGGTAGGGGGCACGCCCAGTAGGGGTGGGCGTGGCCCCACCCTCGTGCTAGGGTGTGGGCCCCCTCTGGTACTTCTGTCACTCAATAATTCTTATTAATTCCAAAAATGACTTTCATGGAGTTTCAGGACTTTTGGAGCTATGCAGAATAGGTTTCCAATATTTGCTCCTTTTCCAGCCCAGAATCCCAGCTGTCGGCATTCTCCCTCTTCATGATAAACCTTGTAAAATAAGTGAGAATAGCCATAAGTATTGTGACATAACGTGTAATATCAGCCCATAATGCAATAAGTATCGATATAAAAGCATGATGCAAAATGGACGTATCAACTCCCCCAAGCTTAGTCCTCGCTTGTTCTCAAGCGGAAACCGATATCGAAAAATATGTCCACATGTTTAGAGATAGAGGTGTCGATAAAAATAAAATACGGACATGAGGGCATCATAATCATTCTTATAACAGCAACATATATAGATTTTGTCATATGATTTCTTATGCTCAGGTAACAATCTATTCACAATGTCAAGTATGCATCAGAAACTTCATTGGGAACTAACAAACTATAATCTCAGTCATTGAAGCAATTGCAATTTATCATAACATCGGAAAGAGTCAAAAATAGAGCTTTTTAGCAAGTCCACATACTCAACTATCATATAGTCTTCCACAATTGCTAACACTCACGCAATACTTATGGTTCTGGAGTTTTAATCGGACACCGAGAAAGATAGGGGCTTATAGTGTTGCCTCCCAACGTTTTACCTCAAGGGTAATGTCTACAATAATAGTTCATGCTAACTTACATCTAATTGGATATATATATCAAGATCTTTCCAACACGAGGTGCTTGCCAAAGGATAAAATGAAAAAGGGAAAGGTGCGGAACACCTTGACTCTTGCATAATGTAAAAGACATAAAGTAAAAGATAGGCCCTTCGCAGAGGGAAGCAGAGGTTGTCATGTGCTTTTAGGGTTGGATGCACAAAATCTTAATGCAAAATAACGTCACTTTATATTGCCACTTGTGATATGAACCTTTATTGTGCAGTCTGTCGCTTTTATTGCTTTCATATCACACGATCGTATAAAGCTTATTTTCTCCACACTAATAAGTCATACATATTTAGAGAGCAATTTTTATTGCATGCAACATGATAACTTACTTGAAGGATCTTACTCAATCCATAGGTAGGTATGGTGGACTCTCATGGCAAAACTGGGTTTAAGGATATTTGGAAGCACAAGTAGTATCTCTACTTGGTGCAAGGAATTTGGCTAGCATGAGGGGGAAAGGCAAGCTCAACATGTTGGATGATCCATGACAATATACTTTAACTGAGATGTGAGAAAACATAACCCATTATTTTGTCTTCCTTGTCCAACATCAACTCTTTAGCATGTCATATTTTAATGAGTGCTCACAATTATAAAAGATGTCAAAGATAGTATATTTATATGTGAAAACCTCTCTTTCTTTATTACTTCCTATTAATTGCAACGATGACCAAAACTATGTTTGCCAACTCTTAACAACTTTTAAGGCTCATACTCTCTATATGTGAAGTCATTACTATCCATAAGATCAATATGAACTCTTTTATTTCTTTTTATTCTTTTTATTTTCTCAAGATCATAGCAAGACAGCAAAGCCCTTGACTCAACACTAATCTTTATTATATATAGCTCATGGACTCGATTACATAGACGGATCACAAAGAAAAACTCAAAACTAATTCATACCAAAACTTTATTCTACTAGATCAAGATATTACCAAAAGGACCGAACTAAGTAAAACGATAAAGATATGAGTTTGATGGTGATACGATACCGGGGCATCTCCCCCAAGCTTGGTAGTTTCCAAGGTGAGTGCCCATACCCATGTGATTATGTCCTCAGAGGTGGTGAAGAAGGAGTTGTTGATGATATAGGCTTGTCGTCCGTCTTCAAAGGCATAGGGTCACCATCATAAAAGGATGATCCAGTCTCCGGGATCCTCAAATCTGTAGCCAAACTCATCCTCTTGAATCTATATTCATACTCACAGTTTTCATTTTCCAGGTCATAGATCTGGGCTTGGAGATGCTCGATTTTCTCATGAAGCTTGAAGATGGTCTCCCCAATGTTCTTGGCGTCCAGCTTGTGGTTGTTGGTGAACTGCGCGATCATCATCTGGTTGGTGTTAAGTCCACGCTCCACCATCCCTTGGCACTTGAAAACTTGTTGTTCCATCGCTTCGAGCTTTGTCTCCACGCTTCCGGTACTCCTTGGGCCCTCCACATCGCGGATGTGCAGCACACCCTCATGCATCTCCATGGTTTGAGGGTGATGCAGCACCTCCGTGAGATAGGGATTGATGACCCTCTAAAAAATCTTGTCCTTGGGAGCGCTTGAAGACGTCATGGTGCTCTAGATCTGTCAAAAAAAATAGCTCGAAACAAAGACAGAGGATATTTCCATGATACGGTGGTCAAAACCTTCGGGAGATTATATAATGAATTTTTACCGACCAAAAGAAGTATCGTGCAAGAAAACAGAGTCCGGAGAGCACACGAGGTGCCCACGAGGCAGGAAAAGGTCCCATATAATCAAATCCCCAAACATCAAATGGTTCAATAACAAGAGAATAATTCATAGGAATTTCTTGACGTCTACTAATATTACCAATTCTTTGACATTCATCACAAGACAAGACAAACTTACGGGCATCTTTGAATAGAGTAGGCCAATAAAAACTGGATTGCAATACCTTATGTGCAGTTCTATCTCCAGCGTGGTGTCCTCCATATGCCTCGGAGTGACACTTGCATAGGATATGTTCTTGTTCGTGCTCAGGTACACAACGTCTAATGACACCATCTACTCCTTTATAAAGGTGTGGGTCATCCCAAAAGTAATATCTTAAATTATAAAAGAACTTTTTCTTTTATTGGTATGTGAAACTAGGTGGTATAGATTTAGCAAAAATGTAATTAGGATAATTAGCATACCATGGAGCAGTACGAGAACCATTTACGACAGCTAATTGTTCATCAGGAAAGCTATCATCAATAGGTAGTGGGTCATCAAGAACATTCTCTAACCTAGACAAGTTATCTGCAACGGGGTTCTCAGCTCCCTTTCTATCAATAATATGCAAATCAAATTCTTGGAGCAAGAGAACCCATCTAATAAGTCTAGGTTTAGCATGTTTCTTTTCCATAAGATATTTAATAGCGGCATGATCAGTGTGAATAGTTACTTTAGAATCAACAATATAAGGTCTGAACTTATCACAAGCAAATACAACTGCTAATAATTCTTTTTCAGTGGTAGCATAATTTCTCTGAGCAATGTCTAGAGTCTTAGTAGCATATTGAATAACATTTAGTTTCTTATCAACTCTTTGCCCTAGAACAGCACCTAAAGCATAATCACTAGCATCACACATAATTTCAAAGAGGAAGTTCCAATTAGGTGGCTGAACAATAGGTGCAGAGATCAAAGCTTTCTTAAGTATTTCAAATGATTCTACACAATCATCAGCGAAGACAAAAGGAATATCTTTTCGCAATAAATTAGTCAGAGACCTAGAGATTTTAGAAAAGTCCTTAATGAACCTCCTATAAAAACCGGCATGACCAAGGAAACTTCTTATACCTTTAATGTCCTTGGGACACGACATCTTTTCAATAGCATCGACTTTAGCTTTATCAACTTCAATACCTCTTTCAGAAATTTTGTGCCCCAAGACAATGCCTTCATTAACCATAAAGTGGCACTTCTCCCAATTCAAGACAAGACTAGTGTCTTCACATCTCTGCAAAACTCGATCAAGGGTGCTCAAGCAATCATCAAAGGAGGATCCATAAACAGAGAAATCATCCATGAATACCTCACAAATCTTTTCACAAAAGTCAGAGAATATAGCCATCATGCATCTTTGAAAGCTAGTAGGTGCATTACATAAACCAAAAGGCATACGTCTATAAGCAAAAGTACCAAAAGGGCAAGTAAAAGTAGTCTTTGCTTGATCATCCGCTGACACAGGTATTTGAGAGAAACCAGAATAACCATCTAGAAAGCAGAAATGTGTATGTTTGGATAGTATTTCTAGCATTTGATCAATAAAAGGTAAAGGGTAATGATCTTTCTTAGTAGCTTTATTTAATTTACGGAAATCATTACCATCCTATAACCTGTAATAATTCTTTACGGGATCAATTCATCTTTTTCATTAGGGACTACGGTAATACCTCCCTTCTTAGGGACACAATGGACAGGACTTACCCACTCACTATGAGCAACGGGATAAATTATACCTGCCTTGAGGATCTTTAATATTTCCTTTCTTACCACTTCTTTCATCTTAGGATTTAACTGTCGTTGATTATCTCTAACTGGTTTGGCGTCTTTGTCCAATTTAATTTTGTGTTGGCATAGAGTGGGGCTAATGCCCTTAAGATCATCAAGAGTATATACAATAGCAGCACGGTGCTTCTTCAAAGTTTTCAATAATCTTTCCTCTTCCTACTCGGAAAGGTTAGCACAAATAATAACAGGATATATCTTCTTTTAATCAAGATAAGCATATTTAAGATTATCAGGTAATGGTTTAAGCTCAAACACGGGATCACCCTTGGGTAGAGGAGGATCCCCTAGGATTTCAACAGGTAAGTTGTGTTTCAAAATAGGACCCTATTTAAGGAATACTTCATCTATTTCCCTTCTTTCATTCATAAACATATCATTTTCATGGTCATTGTTCTGACGGATCAGTAGGAGGCACAGCAATAGAAGCAAGACCAATAATTTCGTCCTTACAAGGCAATTCTTTATCATGGGGTTGTCTATGAAATTTAGCAAAATTAAACTCATGTGTCGTATTCTCCAGACCAATAGTAACAACATAATTTTCACAATCAATCCTAGCATTAACAATATTCAAGAAGGGTCTACCAAATATAATGGGACAAAAGCTATCTTGTGGGGAACCAAGAACAAGAAAATCAGCAGGATATTTAACTTTCCCACACAAGACTTCAACATCTCTAACTATCCCAAAAGGTGAAATAGTATCTCTATTTGCAAGCTTAATAGTAACATCAATATCTTCTAACTCAGCCGGTGCAATATCATGCATAATTTCTTTATATAAGGAAATAGGTATTGCACTAGCACTAGCACACCCATATCACATAAGCCATGCTAACAATGATCTCCTATTTTAACAGAAATAACGGGCATGCCTACGATAGGTCTGTGTATCTTAGCATCGGGTCTAGCAATATTAGCAGCTTCCTCACATAAGTAAATAACATGCCCATCTATATTATCAGCCACAGTTGAACTTTAATTTGCTTAGGAGGTGTATATATTCTAGTATTACTTTTACGAACCATAGTTGAAGCTTTAGCATGATCCTTTATCCTAAGAGGAAAAGGTGGTTTCTCAACATAAGTAGTAGGAACAATAGGATCATTATAAGTAATAGTCTATTCTTCAACTGTAATAGGTGCAACTACTTTTACTTCAATGGGAGGATCAACGTGAGTAGCAAAAGATTCACAGAAAGAAGCTACCACTACTGGAAACTTGGAATTTGCCATCAGCCAGTTCTTTGCCATCTGCCAGCTGATGGCAAAGAACATCTTTGCCATCTGCTTATAAAAAACAGATGGCAAAGAACTGACAGATGGCAAAGAACATGGTTGCCATCAGCCAATTCTTTGCCATCTGCTAGTGGATGGCAAATAATCTTTGCCATCTGCCAGCAGATGGCAAAGAGGTAGGTAGGGTCCAGTGCTGTAGTGGCCTGTCAACCCACCTCTTTGCCATCTGCCATCATATGGCAAAGAATCTTTTCCGTCTGTTGGCATATGGCAAAGAAGTGGGTGGGGCCCAATGGATAACGGCGATGTAACGGCCCAGTAGCCCTGCAGCCTTTGCCATCTACTGGAAGATGGCAAAGTTTGCCGTTAGCCTTCTAACGGGGCTAACCCCGTTAAGAGGCTTTGCCATCTGCCAGCAGATGGCAAAGCCACAGGCTCTTTGCCATCAGCCAGCAGATGGCAAAGAAGCCTTTACCGGCAGGGTTTCAGACGAACTGTTTGCCATCGGCTGGCAGATGGCAAAGCCTTTGCCATCCGCCGACCATGCCTTTGCCATCTGCCATGGCAGATGGCAAAGTGCCAGATTCCAGTAGTGTACTATCTCAGAGTCAAGTCCATATTTAGTGCTAAATCCACGAAAAGCATCGGTATCCATAAAAGACTAAACACAATCAAACTTAGGTGTCATTACTCCTTACCATCGTCGGAACCCCAATCTTCAGAGTTGCGCTTAATTCTTTCCAATACGTCCCACTTGAATTCAATAGTCTTCAGCATATAAGAACCAGCACGGGAAGTATTGACCATGGTGCGATCATTGAGAGAAAGCCGAGCATAAATTTTTTGAATAATCATTTCTCTTAGAGCTCATGATTGGGGCATGAGTATAACATTGACTTAAGCCTCCCCCAAGATTGAGCGATGCTTTCTCCTTCGCGAGGCCAAAAATTATATATATAATTATGATCACGATGAATAAGATGCATAGGATAGAACTTCTGGTGAAATTCCAATTTCAATCATTTATAGTCCCAAGAACCCGTATCATCACATAGCCTATACCATGTCAATGCATCTCCCTTCAAAGATAAAGGGAAGACCTTCCTCTTAACAACATCATCGGGTATACCTACAAGCTTAAATAATCCACAAACTTCATCCACATAGAAAGGTGTAAATCGGGATGCAATGTTCCATCTCCTGCAAAGGGATTATCTAGCAGTTTCTCTATCATACCCGAAGGAATTTCAAAGTAAACATTTTCAGTAGGTTCAATAGGTTGAGGAGCAACTCTTTGCTCTACTGGTCAGGGCAAAGATGCCCTGAACAATCCCCTCAAAGGATTAGTTTCCATAGTAACAAGTGATAGTAAATTTCAGCACACTATATAAATGTTTCCTTACCAAGTTCCACTCACCAAAGGCGCTTCACTCCCCGGCAACGGCGCCAGAAAAGAGTCTTGATGACCCACAAGTATAGGGGATCTATCGTAGTCCTTTCGATAAGTAAGAGTGTCGAACCCAACGAGGAGCAGAAGGAAATGACAAGAGGTTTTCAGTAAGGTATTCTCTGCAAGCACTGAAATTGTAGGTAACAAATAGTTTTGTGATAGGATAATTTGTCATGGGTAACAAGCAATGAAAGTAAATAAAGTGCAGCAAGGTGGCACAATCCTTTTTGTATCAAAGGACAAGCCTGGACAAATTCTTATAATGAGAAAAGCGCTCCCGAGGACACATGGAAATTATCGTCAAGCTAGTTTTCATCACGCTCATATGATTCGCGTTCGTTACTTTGATAATTTGATATAAGGGTGGACCGGTGCTTGGGTACTGCCCTTTCTTGGACAAGCATCCCACTTATGATTAACCCCTACTGAAAGCATCCGCAACGACAAAAGAATTATTAAGGTAAACATAACCATAGCATGAAACTAGTGGATCCAAATCAGCCCCTTAAGAAGCAACGCATAAACTAGGGTTTAAGCTTCTGTCAGTCTAGCAACCCATCATCTACTTATTACTTCCCAATGCCTTCCTCTAGGCCCAAATAATGGTGAAGTGTCATGTAGTTGACGTTCACATAACACCACTGGAGGAGAGACAACATACATCTCATCAAAATATCGAACGAATACCAAATTCACATGACTACTAATAGCAAGACTTCACCCATGTCCTTAGGAACAAACATAACTACTCACAAAGCATATTCATGTTCATGGTCAGAGGAGTATTAATACGCATTAAGGATCTGAATAAATGACCTTCCACTGAATAAACCAACTAGCATCAACTACAAGGAGTAATCAACACTACTAGCAACCCACAGGTACCAATCTGAGGTTTGGATACAAAGATTGGATACAAGAGATGAACTAGGGTTTGAGAGGAGATGCTAATGGTGAAGATGTCGATGGAGATTGACCCCCTCCTGATAAGAGGATCCTTGGTGATGACGATGGTGATGATTTCCCCCTTCCAGAGGGAACTTTCCTCGGCAGAACAGCTCCGTCGGAGCCCTAGATTGGTTCTGCCATGGTTCCGCCTCGTTGCGCCGGAGTTTCGTCCCGTAAGCTTGCTTATGATTTTTTTTTCCAGAGTAAAAGTCTTCATAAAGCAGAAGATGGGCACCGGAGGGCCACTAGGGGGCCCATGAGGCAGGGGGTGCGCCCAGTAGGGGTGGGCGCGCCCCCCACCCTCGTGGCCAGGTTGTGGGGCCCCTCTGGTACTTCTTTTTCCTAATAATTCTTATTAATTCCAAAAATGACTTTCATGGAGTTTCATGACTTTTGGAGCTGTGCAGAATAGGTTTCCAATATTTGCTCCTGTTCCAGCCCAGAATCCCAGCTGCCGGCATTCTCCCTCTTCATGATAAACCTTGTAAAATAAGAGAGAATAACCATAAGTATTGTGACATAACGTGTAATAACATCCCATAATGCAATAAATATCGATATAAAAGCATGATGCTAAATGGACGTATCAGCTTCCCCTGATGGTTTTGGGGTATAAGAGTATATATGGGCGAAAACATTAGGTCAGGAGACCCACGAGGTAGGGGGCGTGCCCTACCCCCCTGGGCATGCCCTCCACCCTCGTGGCCACCATGTTGCTTCTTCGACTTCATCTCCAAGTCTCCTGGTTTGCTTCTGGTCCAAGAAAGATCATCGCGAAAGTTTTATTTCGTTTGGACTCTATTTGGTGTTCCTTTTCTGCAAAACTCTAAAACAGGCAAAAAACAAAAACTAGCACTGAGCTCTAGGTTAATAGATTAGTCCCAAAAATAATATAAAATAGCATATTAATGCATATAAAACATCCAAAAATAGATAATATAATAGCATGAAACAATCAAAATTTATAGATACATTGGAGACGTATCAAGCATCCCCGAGCTTAATTCCTACTCATCCTCGAGTAGGTAAATGGTAAAAACAGAATTTTTGATGTGGAATGGTACCTAACATATTTATCCATGTAATTCTCTTTACTGTGGCATGAATGTTTAGATCCGAAAGATTCAAAACAAAAGTTTAATATTGACATAAAAACAATAATACTTCAAGCATACTAACAAGGCAATTATGTCTTCTCAAAATAACATGGCCAAAGAAAGCTTATCCCTACAAAATCATATAGTCTGGCTATGCTCCATCTTCATGACACAAAATATTCAAATCATGCACAACCCCGTTTCAGCCAAGCAATTGTTTCATACTTTAATATTCTCAAACTTTTTCAACTTTCACGCAATACATGAGCGTGAGCCATGGCATAGCACTATAGGTGGAATAGAATGGTGGTTGTGGAGAAGACAAAAAGAGGGAGATAGTCTCACATCAACTAGGCGTATCAAGGGCTATGGGGATGCCCATCAATAGATATCAATGTGAGTGAGTAGGGATTGCCATGCAACGGATGCACTAGAGCTATAAGTGTATGAAAGCTCAAAAAGAAACTAAGTGGGTGTGCATCCAACTTGCTTGCTCATGAACCTAGGGCGATTTGAGGAAGACCATCATTGGAATATAGACACCAAGTTCTATTATGAAAAATTCCCACTAGTATATGAAAGTGATGAAATAGGAAACTCTCTATCATAAAGGTCATGGTGCTACTTTGGAGCACAAGTGTGGAAAAGGATAGTAACATTGTCCCTTCTCTCTTTTTCTCTCATTTTTTTGTCTGGGCCTTTCTCCTTTTTTTATTTGGCCTCTTTTTTTATTTGGCCTATTTTTTTATTTCCTCACATGGCACAATGCTCTAATAATGATGATCATCACACTTCTATTTACTTAAAACTAAAAAAATTACAACTCGATACTTTGAACAAAAACATGATTCTATGTGAATGCCTCCGGCGGTGTACCAGGATGTGCAATGAATCAAGAGTGACATGTATGAAAGAATTATGAAAGGTGGATTTGCCACAAATACGATGTCAACTACATGATCGTGCAAAGCAATATGACAATGATGAAACATGTCATAATAAACGAAACGGTGGAAAGTTGCATGGTGATATATCTCGGAATGGCTTTGGAAATGCCATAATAGGTAGGTATGGTGGCTATTTTGAGGAAGGTATATGGTGGGTGTATGGTACTGGCGAAAGTTGCACAGTACAAGAGAGGCTAGCAATGGTGGAAGGGTGAGAGTGCGTATAATCCATGAACTCGGCATTAGTCATAAAGAACTCACATACTTATTGCAAAAATCTATTAGTCATCGAAACCAAGCACTACGCGCATGCTCCTAGGGGAAGGGTTGGTAGGAGTTAACCATAGCGCAATCCCGACCTCCTCACAAAGGATGACAATAAAATAAATACCTCATGCTCCAACTTCGTTACATAAGGGTTCACCATACGTGCATGCTACGGGACTCAGAAACCTCAACACAAGTATTTTTCAAATTCACAATTACTCCACTAGCATAACTCTAATATGACCATCTTCATACCTCCAAACAATCATAAAGAATCAAACTTCTCATAATATTCAATGCACTTTATATGGAATTTTTTATTATATCCCCCTTGGATGTCTATCATGTTAGGACTAAATTTATAACCAAAGAAAATTACCATGTTGTTCTAAAAGAATCTCAAAATAATATAAGTTAAGCATGAGATTTCATCAATTTCTATAAAATAAAGCCACCTTCATGCTCTAAAAAGATATAAGTGAAGTACTAGAGCAATATTGCCTCGCTCAAAAGATATATGTGAATCACATAGAGTATTCTAATAAATCATGATTCATGCGTGTCTCTCCCAAAAGGTCTGTACAGAAAGGATGATTGTGGTAAACTAAAAAGCAAAGACTCAAATCATACAAGATGCTCCAAGAAAAACACATATCATGTGGTGAATAAAAATATAGCCTCATGTAAAGTCACACAATTTGGTATTATCTTGAGCCATCATGACAAAGCAAGCAATCCAACACACGAGCACACAAGAAGCAAATGAAGAAGACAGACGGAAGAGGGGCAAAGAAAAGGCAAATCTTTTTGAAATTTGTTTTAGAGAGGGCGAACCGAGAGGCGAATGGCGAATAATGTAATGCAAGAGATGAGAGTTTATGATGGGTACTTGGTATGGCTTGATTTGGTGTAGATCTCCCTGACAACGGCGCCAGAAATTCTTCCTGCTACCTCTTGAGCCTGCGTTGGTTTTTCCCTTGAAGAGGAAAGGGTGATGCAGCAAAGTAGAGTAAGTATTTCCCTTAGTTTGAGAACCAAGGTAACAATCCAGTAGGAAACAACACACAAGTCACTGAATACCTGCATAAACAATCAAACAAACTTGCACCCAACGCGATAAAGGGGTTGTCAATTCCTTCATAGTTGCTTGCAAAAGTGATATCTAATAGAGATAGATAAACGATACAGTAAATATTTTTGGTATTTTCGGTTTATAGATCAGAAAGTAAAAGATTGCAAAATAGTAGATCAGAAACTAATAGGCTGGAAAAGAGAACTTATATGATGGAAAATAGACCCTTCACTAGTGGTTTCTCTCAAGATAGCAAATAATACGGTGGGTGAACAAATTACTATCGAGCAATTGATAGAAGAGCGCATAATTATGACGATATCTAAGGCAATGATCATCAACATAGGCATCACGTCCGTGTCAAGTAGACCGAAACAATTCTGCATCTACTACTATTACTCCACACATTGACCGCTATCCAGCATGCATCTAGAGTATTAAGTTCATAAAGAATGGAGTAACGCATTAAGTAAGATGACATGATGTAGAGGAATTAACTCAAGCAATATGATGAAACCCCCATCTTTTTGTCCTCGATGGCAACAATACAATACGTTCCTTGCTACCCCTACTATCACTGGGAAAGAACGCGCAAGATTGAACCCAAAGCTAAGCACTTCTCCCATTACAAGAAAAACCAATCTAGTAGGCCAAACTAAATCGATAATTCGAAGAGACTAGGAAAGATATCAAACCATGCATATAAGAATTCAGAGAAGATTCAAATAATATTCATAGATAATCTGATCATAAATCCACAATTCATCCGATCTTGGCAAACACACCACAAAAGAGTATAACATCGAAAAGATCTCCAAGAACATCGAGGAGAATATGTTATTGAGAATCAATGAGAGAGAAGACGCCATCTAGCTACTAGCTATCACTACAAAAAAAGATACATCCGTGACATTTTGGGTCGAATGAAATTTTTTTCTGTCATACATATGACACTTCTATGACGATAATTGTGACAAAACCCAGTATCATCATAGATGTGGTGGGCTCCTACTTCTATGACAAAAAATCATGATAGAAAATGGGCTTTTTGTCCTGGGTGGGCTAGAGACGCAGCTGCATGACATTCTTTGGGCCGTCCATGATGGAAAAAACTATGGTAGAAGCGAGGGCGAGGAAAATTTCGGGGAGTTCCCGGTTACGGTTGGTGGTCGGGGGCCGAGCGATGCGCCTTCCTCTCGTACACGTACACGCGCTTGTGCGAGGCGTTGGCTCTAACTGAACCCAAGCGAGGCATTGGGATCTAACTGAACCCGAGTGATTGCACTGCAGGCTACGCGTTACTGAACCCGAGCGATCGATCGATGGCTGTTAACTGAACCCGATCGAGCGATTCCTTCGCTACTGCTGCTAACTGAAGCTGATCGATGCTGCCTCTCTGGATGAACAGTGAGCGTTGCGGGGGGGGGGGGGTGGATGAACAGTGAGCGGTGGGGGTGGATGAACAGGACCCCGTGGCGTTGCCTCTGGATGAACAGGACCCCGATCGATCGAGCCGGTTGGGGCTGGATGAACTGGATCCCGTGGAGGGTTGGATGAACAGGACGGCCCCGTGGAGGGCTAGATGAACAGTAGATGGTGGAGGGGTGGATGAACAGTAGCCCGTGGAGGGGTGGTTAAACAGGAGCCCATGGAGGGGTGGTTGAACAGTAGTCGGTGGAGTAGTGCACGGTGGAGGCTGGATGAACAGGAGACCGTGGAGGCTGGAGGAGGTCGACGATGGATGAAGACTATCCCGTGGAGGCTGGAGGAGGTTGACGGTGGAGATGAAAAGTATCTCGTGGAGTCCCGTTTTGCGGTACACCACACCCCTCCCGATGAACAGGACCCCCGTTTCGACCGTAGCGCTCCAACACAAGTCTGTTTCATCCGTTTTGTGGTACACCACACCCCTCCCGATGAACAGAACCCTGTTTCGACCTAGCGCTCCAACACAAGTCCGCTTCGTCAGTTTTGTGGTAGGCCACACCCCTCCTGATCAACATGACCCCTGTTTCGACCGTAGGAGGTCCGTTTCCTCCGTTTTGCGGTACGCCAGACCCCTCCCGATGAATAGGATCCCGTTTCGAACGTGGCCGGTCGAACACAAGGTCGTTTCCTCCGTTCTGCGGTACGCCAGGCCTCGTTTACATCGCCCGTTCCATCCAAGCCCTCCTGATGAACACAACAACGCATTCCGTTCTGACCCAACCGGTTGGCTCCCCATGAACACGACAGCGACACTGTTTCTTTGTTCCGACCTAGCCATGTACATGAGCCCTGGCCGTACGTATGCGTGAGTAGGCGTTCGAGACCCCGCCCGTATGTACACATACGCGGCCGTATTTTCTTTCTTGTACGTACACGTTCGCGACCAGAATGACAATGCTACGTACGCTTTAACTAGGTGGGTCCGGACTGTCAGGCACTTCCTTGCGTGCGAAGATGTAGCTGGTGGGTCCCAGCAGTAAGGGGGAGAATCATTTTTTTTTGCCCGAACGCACTTCCTTGCATGTGAAGGTGTAGCTGGTGGGTCCCAACAGTCAGGGGGGAACGTTTTTTCGTGAAATATAGTGGCCCGTCCGGTGGGTCCCTACTGTCAGGTAGAGGAATAATTATTTTGCGCGTAATAAGGAGGCACTTCCTTGCGGCTGATGTCTACTACACAACCTTCTTCTTGTAGACGTTGTTGGGCCTGCAAGTGCACATGTTTGTAGGACAGTAGCAAATTTCCCTCAAGTGGATGACCTAAGGTTTATCAATCCGTGGGAAGCGTTGGATGAAGATGGTCTCTCTCAAACAACCCTGCAACCAAATAGCAAAGAGTCTCT
Source organism: Triticum aestivum (assembly GCF_018294505.1). Taxonomy (NCBI): domain Eukaryota; kingdom Viridiplantae; phylum Streptophyta; class Magnoliopsida; order Poales; family Poaceae; genus Triticum; species Triticum aestivum. The sequence goes on along the minus strand of NC_057810.1, from coordinate 604,814,385 downwards.
TGTGTCCCCAACAAACCCAATACAATGGTAAATTGTATAGGTGCACTAGTTCGGCGAAGAGATGGTGATACAAGTGCAATATGGATAGTAGATAAAGGTATTTGTAATCTGAAATTATAAAAACAACAAGGTAAGAAGTGGTAAAAGTGAGTGTAAACGGTATTGCAATGGTAGGAAACAAGGCCTAAGGTGCATACTTTCACTAGTGCAAGTTCTCTCAACAACAATAACATAATTGGATCACATAATTATCTCTCAACATGCAACAAAGAGTCACTCCAAAGCCACTAATAGCGGAGAACAAACAAAGAGATTATGGTAGGGTACAAAACCACCTCAAAGTTATCCTTTCTGTTCTATCTATTCAAGAGTCCATAGTAAAATAACACGAAGCTATTCTTTCCTTTGAATCTATCATAGAATTAATACTAGAATAACACCTTAAGACACAAATCAACCAAAACCCTAATGTCACCTAGATACTCCATTGTCACCTCAAGTATCCGTGGGCATGATTATAAGATATGCATCACACAATCTCAGATTCATCTATTCAACCAACACAAAGTACTTCAAAGAGTGCCCCAAAGTTTCTACCGGAGAGTCAAGACGAAAATGTGTGCCAACCCCTATGCATAGGTTCATGGGCGGAACCCGCAAGTTGATCACCAAAACATACATCAAGTGGATCACGTGATATCCCATTGTCACCACAGATAAGCACGGCAAGACATACATCAAGTGTTCTCAAATCCTTAAAGACTCAATCCGATAAGATAACTTCAAAGGGAAAACTCAATCCATTACAAGAGAGTAGAGGGGGAGAAACATCATAAGATTATAATAGCAAAGCTCGCAATACATCAAGATCGTGCCATAGAGAGAACACGAGAGAGAGAGAGAGAGAGAGAGATCAAACACATAGCTACTGGTACATACCCTCAGCCTCGAGGGTGAACTACTCCATCCTCGTCATGGAGAGCGCCGGGATGATGAAGATGGCCACCAGTGATGGGCTCCCGAGAGGTTTTTGGTGGCTACAGAGGCTTGCGGCGGCGGAACTCCCGATCTATCTTCTATTCCGGTGGTTTTAGGGTATATGGGAATATATAGGTGAAAGAAGTCGATCAGGGGAGCCTCAAGGGGCCCACGAGAGTGGAGGGCGCGCCCAGGGGGTGGGCGCGCCCCCCCTATCTTGTGGCTTCCTCGACGCTTCCCTGACTTGCACTCCAAGTCTCCTGGATTGCTTCTGTTCAAAAAATAACTTTCTCGAAGGTTTCATTCCATTTGGACTCCGTTTGATATTCCTTTTCTTCGAAACACTGAAATAGGCAATAAAACAGCAATATGGGCTGGGCCTCCGGTTAATAGGTTAGTCCCAGAAATAATATAAAAGTGTATAATAAAGCCCACAAACATTCAAAACAGATAATAAAATAGCATGAATGCTTCATAAATTATAGATACGTTGGAGACGTATCAGCATCACCAAGCTTAATTCCTGCTCGTCCTCGAGTAGGTAAATGATAAAAGAAAGAATTTATGAAGTGTGAATGCCAACACGAAGTAAAAGATAGGCCATCTTTCCAACATGAGGTGCTTGCCAAAGGATAAAATGAAAAATGGAAAGGTGAAGATCACCTTGACTCTTGCATAAATTAAAAGACATAAAGTAAAAGATAGGCCCTTCGCAGAGGGAAGCAGAGGTTCTCATGTGCTTTTATGCTTGGATGCACAAAATCTTAATGCAAAAGAACATCACTTTATATTGCCACTTGTATATGGACCTTTATTGTGCAGTCCGTCGCTTTTATTGCTTCCATAACAAGATCGTATAAAGCTTATTTTCTTCACACTAATAGATCATACATATTTAGAGAGCAATTTTTATTGCTTGCACCGATGACAACTTACTTGAAGGATCTTACTCAATCCATAGGTAGGTATGGTGGACTCTCATGGCAAAACTGGGTTTAAGGATATTTGGAAGCACAATTAGTATCTCTACTTGGTGCAAGGAACTTTGGCTAGCATGAGGGGGAAAGGCAAGCTCAACATGTTTGAATGATCCATGACAATATACTTTAACTGAAATGTGAGAAACATACCCCATTACATTGTCTTCCTTGTCCAACATCAAATCTTTAGCATGTCATACTTAATGAGTGCTCACAATTATAAAAGATGTCTAAGATAGTATATTTATATGTGAAATCTCTCTTCCTTCAATATTCTTTCATGAATTGTTCAAATGACCAATGCAATGCTTGTTAACCTTCAATAAATTTACAACCTCTACTTCTTAGATCTGAAGTCATTACTCCCCATGGGATAAGCAAATGAGACATATATAATTTCAGATTTATGACATTCAACTCATTCAACCATTTACTCATAGGATATAAGTGAAGCACATGAGTAAATGACAAACTACTCCAAAAAGATATAAGTGAAGATCAATGAGTAGTTAAATAATTATGCAACTATGTGAAGACTCTCTCTCATTTAAGAATTTCAGATCTTGGTATTTTATTTAAACAGCAAGAAAAACAAAATAAAATGACATTGCAAGGATATCACAACTCATGTGAAGAAGCAAAAACTTAGGTTCAACCGATAGTAACCGATAATTGTTGAAGAAGAAAGGTGGGATGCCTACCAGGGCATCCCCAAGATTAGATGCTTGAGACTTCTTGAAATATTATCTTGGGTTGCCTTGGGCATTCCCAAGATTGAGATTTTGTGTATCCTTAATTCCTTTTCTATCTCGGTTTCCTAAATCTCAAAAACTTCATCCACAACAAACTCAACAAGAACTCGTGAGATAAGTTAGTATAAACCAATGCAAAAATCTTATCATTTTCTACTATAAAGAATCACTAAAATTATTATTCAACATTGCATACTAAATGTCTCTGCATATTTAATACCCCTATCCTCAAATAGAATCATTAAACAAGCAAACATATGCAAACAATGCAAACATAACAGCAATCTGCCATAACAGTATAGTCTGTAAAGAATGCAAGATTCATCATACTTCTCTAACTCCAAAAATTATGAGAAAAATACTACGCTGTATAAGATTTATCATAGCTCAATATGCAAAAAGTTTGAACATTATAGCATTCTCTGACTTTGCTAGAATTTTTTTTCAACAGCGGTAGACTCTCTGTTTTCAAACAGCAACATGTATACTTGCAAAAATAAGCATGGTAAAGGCTATCCTTGAAATTTTTATTGAAAATAGAGATGGAGAACATTAGTCTAAATAACAGCAAGAAAATACTAACAAAATAAAATGACGCTCCAAGCAAAACACATATCATGTGGTGAATAAAAATATAGCTCCAAGTAAAGTTACCGATGAACGAAGAAGAAAGAGGGGATGCCATCCGGGGCATCCCCAAGCTTAGGCTCTTGGTTGTCCTTGAATATTACCTAGGGGTTGCTTGGCCATCCCCAAGCTTAGGCTCTTTCCACTCCTTATTCCATAGTCCATCTAATCTTTACCCAAAACTTGAAAACATCAACCACACAAAACTCGTAAGCTCCGCTAGTATTAAAAAATAAAACCACCACTTAGGTACTGCTGTGAACTCATTCTAAATTCATATTGGTGTAATATCTACTGTATTCCAACTTCTCTATGGTACATACCTTCCGATACTACTCATAGATTCATCAAAATAAGCGAACAACACAAAGAAAACAGAATCTGTCAAAAACAGAACAGTATGTAGTAATCTGTATCAAACGTATACTTATGGAACTCCAAAAATTCTGAAATAAATTGGTGAACCTGAGTAATTTGTGTGTTAATCATATGCAAAAAGAATCAACCTAAAAACACTATCCAGTAAAATATGGCAGCTAATCTCGTGAGCGCTAAAGTTTCTGTTTTTTACAGCAAGATCATAAAGACTTCACCCAAGTCTTCCCAAAGGTTCTACTTGGCACAAACACTAATTAAAACATGTAACCACATCTAACCAGAGGCTAGATGAATTATTTATTACTAAACAGGAACAAAAGTAAAGAACGAAAACAAAGTTGGGTTGCCTCCCAACAAGCGCTATTGTTTAACGCCCCTAGCTAGGCATGATGATTTCAATGATGCTCACATAAAAGATAAGAATTGACACATAAAAAGAGAATCATGAAGAATATGACTACCACATTTAAGTCTAACCCACTTCCTATGCATAGGGGTTTTGTGAGCAAATAACTTATGGGAACAATAATCAACTAGCGTAGGAAGGCAAAACAAGCATAGCTTCAAAATTTTCAGCACATAGAGAGGAAACTTGATATTATTTCAATTCCTACAAGAATATGTTCCTCCCTCATAATAATTTTCAGTATCATCGTGAATGAATTCAAAAATATAACCAGCACCTAAAGCATTCTTTTCATGATCTACAAGCATAGAAAATTTACTACTCTCCACATAAGCAAAATTCTTCTCATCAATAGTAGTGGGAGCAATCTCAACAGAATAACTATCATGTGAAGCATAATCCAATTGAAAACTAAAATCATGATGACAATTTTCATGCTTATCATTATTCTTAATAGAATACAAGTCATCACAATAATCATCATAGATAGCAACTTTGTTATCATAATCAATTGGAACCTCTTCCAAAATAGTGGATTCATCACTAAATAAAGTTGACACTCTTCCAAATCCACTTTCATATTCATCACAATAAGATTCAACATCTTCCAAAATAGTGGGATCACTACTTCCTAAAGTTGACACTCTTCCAAACCCACTTTCATCAATGTAATCATCATAAATAGGAGGCATGCTTTCATCATAACAAATATTCTCATCAAAACTTGGGGGGCAAAAATATCATATTCATCAAACATAGCTTCCCCAAGCTTGTGGCTTTGCATATCATTAGCTTCATGAATATTCAAGGAATTCATACTAATAACATTGCAATCATGCTCATCATTCAAATATTTGGTTCCAAACAATTCAATGCATTCTTCTTCTAACACTTGAGCACAATTTTCCTTACCATCATTCTCACGAAAGATATTAAAAAGATAAAGCGTATGAGATAAACTCAATTCCGTTTTTTTTTGTAGTTTTCTTTTATAGATTAAACTAGTGATAAAACAAGAAACAAAAGGATTCGATTGCAAGATCTAAAGATATACCTTCAAGCACTCACCTCCCCGGCAATGGCGCCAGAAAAGAGCTTGATGTCTACTACACAACCTTCTTCTTGTAGACGTTGTTGAACCTGCAAGTGCACAGGTTTGTAGGACAATAGCAAATTTCCCTCAAGTGGATGGCCTAAGGTTTATCAATCCGTGGGAGGCGTAGGATGAAGATGGTCTCTCTCAAACAACCCTGCAACCAAATAGCAAAGAGTCTCTTGTGTCCCCAACACACCCGATACAATGGTAAATTGTATAGGTGCACTAGTTCGGCGAAGAGATGGTGATACAAGTGCAATATGGATAGTAGATAAAGGTATTTGTAATCTGAAATTATAAAAACAGCAAGGTAACAAGTGGTAAAAGTGAGCGTGGTACTGCAATGGTAGGAAACAAGCCTAAGGTTCATACTTTCACTAGTGCAAGTTCTCTCAACAATAATAACATAATTGGATCACATAATTATCCCTCAACATGCAACAAAGAGTCACTCCAAAGCCACTAATAGCGGAGAACAAACGAAGAGATTATGGTAGGTTATGAAACCACCTCAAAGTTACCCTTTCTATTCTATCTATTCAAGAGTCCGCAGTAAAATAACATGAAGCTATTCTGTCGAGGTGGGCGCACGGCAGATGCCAAGAGATGGCTAAAGAGAGGAGGAGGCTCGAGGGCGCTGGTGGGCTTCGGAGGCGAGGTTGATATGCGCGGGCGCGGGACACCGGACATACCCAGGTTTGGGGATCTCCGGAGAGATAACAGCTCTAGTCCTGCCGAGTTTAGTTGGATGGTCGATAGTACAATGTAGCTCCTGGAGCTGTATGGAGGAGGAAGTTGGCTGGCCGAGGCTCGGGCTGCTCCTTCTCTCATGTGCTGCTAGGTAGTGGCTAGTCCTATCTTGCTTGCTTTTGCATGTCGTGGATCTTACATGTCATATCCCTCATCTCCCTGTGGGCGTGGACTCCTGAGTTTTTTTATAGATCAACCCACCCAGGGTTACAATGGTAATATGTCAGGACCCCGACTCAATGCCACATCGATCTAGCATGTAACACCTCATATCACTTTGCGGCCTCACGCACGGTATTCCCACGGGTGTCGCCTTACCTTTGCCCGGGACCGTTTGCGCCTTTTGGCACACGTATATGATAGTGTCGCTAGCATCCATATGATAAGGAGCCCGGGCTGACATGGCTAGTCGTGAACCCAAAGTGGCACAGACTTACAGGGACAGACATCCATGACCCAGCATCGAACGTGTCGGTCATCAGTGAGTGAATCCGAGCTGTAGCGCTGGGCTAGCAGGACTCCGGTAAACCGGGCTGTAGCGGGCTAACAGGACTCCGGTATTCATCGCATGACATTTCCCCGAAGGGACAGACACATGAACGAACAAGGACACATGCCGGCCAGCCTAAGTGTTCCGGAGCAGTAGCAAGCTACCATGGCTCAGTGGAAGCACTAGGAGACATTTCCCGGTAAGAGAGGCTACTAAGGATAAACAACTAGATAGTCAGATCCCACACATGCCAAGCATTTCAATCATACACACAATATGCTCGATATGTGCAAATACAACAAGGCATCACAACATGACTCTACAACACAAGTACTTTATTTAAAGGCTCAGAGAGCCATACATATCATACACACAAGTACGGGTCACATGACCCAGCATTCAAGTCATACAAACATACAAGCTAACAGCGGAAGTAACATGTCTGAGTACATACAACTAGTAAAATAAAAGAGGCTTGGGTAAGCCTGACTATACTACATGGTCCCTCATGAGCTCAGGATCACCACCTGGGCTTCAGCCTACTCATCGATATCGACATCTACGAAGAATCCATCAGAAGGGGTTGCAGCGTCTTCTGAAAAACATAAATTAAAGCAACATGAGTACAAAGGTACTCAGCAAGACTTACATCAGATCCTACATACATGCACATTATCAAGAAGGGTTGGTGGGGTTATTGCAGCAAGCCAGCTTTGACTCTTGGCTAAGCTATCTTACGGAATCCAACTTGAAATGGTTTTGCGCACTCGAGTCCACTACTCACCACTTCAATAAACCACCGAGGATCCACCTCCGTCATCCTACGGAAGAGCCATCCTCGGCACTCACGCTTATCTTGAGGCTTTTAGTAGTATCCATTTACTTGTCTATGAACTGTATAGGCAACCAAGTAGTCCTTTACCGCGGACGCGGCTATACGAATAGATGATGTTAACCCTACAGGGGTGTACTTCTTCATACATGTTTCCAGCACTTAGCGTCTGCACACGACATGTGCTCGGCAGACTTCAAGTGAAAGCCGACGTGGGTGTAGACCACGACCTACCTAAACACCTAAGTCTCTAGTCCAGGTTTATTGCCTATCCAGGTTCCATCCGCAGGGAGTCCGGCCGAGGTTTCCACATACAGCCCCGAACGATGTGTGCAGGGTTCCCGGGATACCTAACGGGCATCCGGTACACCATGCCACGTACCTACCGCATCACAGCCCACCCCGCGAGTCAGCGCTGCCCACGGCCTCCAATAAACTACAAACACCAGAAACTACTTGCAACTCCTGGAAAGAGGACTAGGGTGGATAAGAAGTCGAGCGGGGTCATATTTCAGGGCCCAATGCATGGTAGTAGTTGAATCTTATATCACACATACATATCTCAGTGCTTAAGGTCGGCTTCAATGAAACAACCCACCATGTACTCCTACATGGCCTCTCATCGATACCTTTACCAAATCGTGTTCAACACATCACTCTCCTTACCGGCATGATCATTTCACTCTAGCCCATCACCCAGATGAACCATACCTGACACGACTCTAAGCATAGCAGGCATAGCAAGGTAGGAACAACACATACATATGGCTCAATCAACTCCTACACATGCTAGTGGGTTTCATCTAGTTCCTGTGGCAATGACAGGTCATGCAGAGGAAGTGGGTTTAACTACCGTAGCACACAGTAGTTAGAATGGCATTGTCTTAATGCAGTAAAAGAGAGCAGAGGCGAGAACATGGATTGTATCGATATGATCAAATGGTTGGTTTCTTGCCTGATGGGTCAGTGCACTGGTATTGTTCTTCGTTGGGTTAATCGTGGTACTCCTCGGGGGCAGAACCTGCCGCAGAGAGCACCGATACACAAACATCACCAAACAATATGCAACAATATGATGCATGCATGAGACATGGCAAAATGAGTGTATTGAGCTAATGCAACTAAGACCAGATGGGTTTGAACCATTTTGAACCAAAGATTCAAGTTTCAAACTCATAAATGGCCCTTTTAAGTGTTTTATTTTGTTCTGCACTAAACATCAGGTTAGCTTGCTTAAACATGCACGAAACTAGTACAGATGGATAGATTGGATTTTTCTGATCATTTTTCATATATAACACTTTGCATTTGGAGCTACAGATTAATTTCTATGATTTTTTGAAGTTTGTGGTATTTTCTGGAATTTCCTGTGTAAAAATAATTCCGGTAAATAATTTACTGCGTCAGCATTACGTCAGGATGACGTCAGTGGTCAACGGAACAGTCCGGGTCAAACCTGACTAGTGGGTCCCGCGTGTCAGTGTAATTAGTTTAACTAAATTTAATTAGTACTAATCCTGGATTAGTTAGCCGGGTGGGTCCCACCTGTCATTGACCCAGGGGGGTCAAACTGGGCCCACTCATGGTCAAATGGGGGTCAGCGGGGTCAACTCGCCGGTGTTTAGCCGCCGGCGAGGCCAAACGCGGCGGCGCAGGTGTGGGTTTCGCCTACAGGGCACCGTTCAAGGCGACGTTGGGCTCTACGGTTAACCGGGAGCGAGCGGCGGCGGGTGGTCTGGGTGGTTGGGCTCGAGGTTGCCGGAAACGGCACCGATGACGTGTTTGGCGGCGGCCGGAGCTCGGGTGAGCTCGAACCCGTCACTAGGAGGCACGGTGAGGGACGTGAGTTAGTGCGTTAGGCTCCTGGGGGTGTGGTGAGACTAGTGGACAAGGTGGCGCGGCCGTTGGGTTGCCGAAACCTCGTCGGGTACGAGCTCCGCGGCGGCGCATGCGAGTGAGCTTGGTGTGCTCGATGTGATGCACGAGAGCAAGAAAGGGAAGGGGGAGAAGGTAGCTGGGCTCACGGCGGTCTTGTAGGAGTAGAGGGCGCGGTCGGGGACGAGCTGGTGCGGCAGCGACGGTGAAGGGGATCTCCGGTGGTGGCGGAGTCGGTCGAGGTCGGTGCAGAGGCCTCAGGGCAAGCGAGCGCTCGGGGCTCGGCTAGCTCAAAGGAGAGGAGGGCGGCGGAGCTCCTGGACATGATAGCACGGCGCAGGAACGACGGAGAGCGCGAGCTTCACGGCGGTGCGGGCGCGGCAGCGTTGGCCACGGCGGTGGAGAGCGAGGGAGAGAGGCAGGGGCAAATGGATGTGTCCACGGGGTTCGGGGCGCGACGTGGAGGTCGTACCGGCCAGCAGAGCGGCGAGGGGAGGAAGTAGGGCGGCAGGCAGCTGCGTGGCGCGCGCTGGAGCCGCCGTTGAGCACCTGCCTGCCTGCCTGGCCAAGTCAAGCAGCTCGCTAGAGCGGCTGCTGGGCTGGGCCGGCTAGGTGGGCCGGCTGGTGGGCTGCCAGGTCAGTTCCCTCTCCGTCTCTCTCTTTTATTTATGTTTTCTATTTCTTCTGTAACTTTGTGGACTTTCTAAAAATACCTAGGCAACTCTAAAAATCACCAAACTGCTTATGGCCACTACCTGGAATATATCCAGCATGGAACATTTTAGTTTGGGACTATCTGCGCATTTGAAATATTTTATATAATTTAAATGCCCAAACTCAAATACTTATGATTTAATTCAAAGACCTTAGGATGACCTGGAAAATTGTGCACCACTTTTGGCAGAGGTTCTAAACCAAGACAAAAGTGATGGACATTTTAGAAGGGCATTTCAGGTTCATTGAAATTATTTTTAGTAAGCCCTAGTTGGTTTCAGAGGGGGCTGGGGGTTCTGACATCCCCATTTCAAGTTTCTGCTGAAAGAAATAGACATGATGCAACACTCTAATGCATGAACTAGCTAGGGTGTGACAACTCACCCCCACTCAGAAAAATCTCATCCCGAGATTTAGGTTCCTCTGGAAAAAAGGCGGGATACTCGAGTTGAAGACGATCCTCCCTTTCCCAAGTTGCTTCTTTCTCAGAATGGTGCGACCATTGAACCTTGAGAAACTTGATATTATGACGTCGAGTGGTACGCTCGGCTTGATCGAGGATACGAATGGGGTACTCTCGATACGTGAGATTATCTTGAAGATCAAGCGTTTCATGGTCCACTCCACGGATAGGATCCGAGAAGCAACACCTGAGTTGAGAAACATGGAAGACATCGTGGACGCTGGAGAGATGCGGAGGTAGTTCCAATTGGTAGGCAACTTCTCCTCGTTTAGCTAGAATGCGAAAGGGTCCAATGTAGCAAGGAGCCAATTTGCCTTTGGTACCGAAACGATGGGTTCCCTTCAAAGGAGTAACTCGAAGGTAAGCCTTCTCGTCAACCTCAAAATTCATAGCCATATGCTTTTGGTCATATTGACTCTTTTGACGAGATTGGGCTGTTTTCAACTTTTCATGAGCGATGCGAACTTGCTCTTCTGCTTCCTAGATCATATCCGGGCCAAAGAATTGTCTTTCCCCGGTTTCTGACCAGTTAAGAGGCGTTTGACACCTTCGTCCATAGAGAACTTCAAAAGGGGATTTACCCAAGCTAGATTGATAGCTGTTGTTATAAGAAAATTTGGCAAATGGAAGGCATTTCTCCCAATCCATTCCGAATGAGATAACAGAAGCTCGAAGCATGTCTTCTAGAATCTGGTTGACGCGTTCTACTTGACCACTTGATTGACGATGAAAAGCGGTGCTAAAGGAAAGGTGGGTTCCCATAGCATTTTGGAAACTTTCCCAAAATCGAGAGGTGAAGAGACTTCCTCGATCCGAGTTAATTTCCAGTGGAACACCATGGAGGGACACTATTCGGGAGATATACAAGTCTGCTAGCTGACTAGCGGTTATATCTCGCAAACATGTAGGAAATGGGCCACTTTGGAAAGACGATCGATAACAACGAAGATAGCATTATTCCCCCTCTTGGTCCTGGGAAAACCAATGATGAAATCCATACCAATTTTATCCCATTTCCATTCAGGAATAGCTAAGGGCTGAAGGGTGCCAGCAGGCCGTTGATGCTCTGCTTTTACACGACGACAGATGTCGCAATTAGCAACAAATTGAGCAATGTCTCTCTTCACCCTAGTCCACCAGAACCTCTTGCGTAGGTCCTGATACATCTTGGTACTACCGGGATGAATGGTGCGAGGAGATTCATGAGCCTCCTTAAGGATCAACTGCCGTAGATGCTGGTTCTTGGGAACCACTAAAGGGTTTTCAAAGTACACAATGCCATGATCATTTGTAGAGAAACATTTAGCAAATCCACTAGCAATGTTCTCCTTGATCCGGGATATCCCTTTATCTTGCTTTTGGGCAGCGATGATTTGATCTATAATAGTAGGTTTCGCCACCAAGGTGGAAAGAAATCCTTGAGGACCGATGTGAAGGTTAAGCTTCCAAAATTCCTCATGGAGAAGTGGTTGACTTTGTTGTAACATCAGATTGTTAAAATAAGATTTATGACTTAGTGCATCAGCCATGACATTGGCTTTTCCTGGGGTGTAAGTTATCCCTAAGTCGAAATCTATGATCAACTCGACCCAACGTCTTTGCCTGAGATTCAAATCCGATTGGGTGAATATATAATTCAGACTTTGGTGATCGGTGAAGATTTCGCAACGATTACCGAGGAGGTAATGTCGCTAGGTTTTGAGTGCATGGACTACAACTGCAAACTCTAGATCATGAGTAGGATAATTTTCCTCATGTGGGTGCAATTGCCGTGAAGCATAAGCAATTATGTGACGATCTTGCATAAGAATGCAACCTAGTCCTTGTCGCGAGGCGTCGCAATAGATAACAAAGTCCTTAGAGAAGTCTGGTGGTACCAATACGGAAGCAGATGTCAGGCGTCTTTTCAGTTCCTGAAAGCTGTGCTCACATTGTGGGGTCCACTCGAACTTTTTATCTTTCTTGAGGAGTTCTGTTAGAGGTTTAGCAACTTTGGAGAAGTTCTCGACAAAACGGCGACAATAGCTCGCTAAGCCCAGGATACTCCGAACTTGCTTGACCGATTCAGGTGGAGTCCAATTAAGAACGGCTTGAACTCGCTCGGGATTGACAACAATACCCTTACCAGAAATTACATGTCCTAGATAGGTCACTTTTGGCAACCAAAATTTGCATTTAGAAAATTTGGCATAAAGGCGATGCTCTCGAAGTTTCATCAACACTAGCCTTAGATGCTCGGCATGTTCTTCCTCGTTCTTGGAGTAGATGAGTATATCATCAAGGTAAACCACGACGAACTTAACCAAATACTCCATGAAGATTGAGTTCATTAAGCGAGAGAAGGTGGCTGGAGCGTTGGTTAAACCGAAGGACATGACGATGTACTCGTATTGGCCATAACGAGTAACAAAGGTCGTTTTAGGAATGTCCCCATTCCTGATTTTGATTTGATGGTGGCCCAACCTCAAATCCATTTTGGAGAAGACTGAGGATCCAGCGAGCTGATCATATAGATCGTTGATCCTGGTGAGCGGATACTTGTTCTTGATTGTGACCAGGTTGACTGGTCGACAATCTACAACCATCCGATCCGTACCATCCTTCTTCTTGACGAAGAGGACAGGACAAGCCCATGGAGACGAACTAGGACAGATGAAAACCTTTTTTAAGGACTCATCGAGTTGTTTCTTAAGCTCGTCTAGTTCTAGTGGTGCCATCTTATAGGGTCTTCTAGAAATTGGGACAGTTCCTGGAATGAGATCTATCACGAACTCGACATCTCTGTCAGGTGGAACACCTGGCAGTTCTTCTAGAAAAACATCCGGGAAGTCACGGACTACCAGAACATCTTCGAGGTCTGGCAAAGGACTGGCACTAAGAGAATATAGCTGTCGCTTGGCTACTCAGGTCAAGACATTGACTATCTTTCCCGAAGGATGTGTGAGTTGAACAGTCCTAGAGAAGCAATCAATCTTGGCGTGATGGGCTGACATCCAGTCCATACCCAAGATGATATTAATATCCGAAGATTTGAGAGCTATGAATGACGCAAGAAAAACAAGTCTGTCGACTTGAATTTCATTCCCATGGCTTACTCTAGAAGTTTGCCATTTGGATCCCGGGGTTTGAATTACCATGGAGGTGGGCATCTCGCAGAATGTAGTGTTATGCAGACGAGCATAGCTCTCGGATACAAATGAATGAGATGCTCCAGTATCGAAAAGAACAGATGTCGGGTGGCAATTAACAAGGAGCGTACCGAGAACAACGTTAGGATCCTCCTGAGCCTCTTCAGTAGAGATACAGCTGACATGGCCACGTGCAGTGGTGGCCGGCTTGGCGTAGAACACTTTCCCTGTCGGCTTGCCATGGCCAACAGCTTTTCCAGACTGGCTGGGGTTGGTCTGGGGACACTCGCGCATGTAGTGGCCCGATTCCCCACACTTGAAGCATGTCACGGAGCTAGTGCATGGAGGAGCATTGTTGGTTGGACCACCATAGGGCTTGGCTGGTGCATACAGTTGGGCTGGGTGAGGCGCCTGATAGGATGGCCTCGGTGTGAACCTGGGTGGCAAGGCAGTGTTAGGCACCCACACCCGGCGCTTCTGAGGACCAGGACCGGATGAGGAACCCATGTCATGGCCATGCTTGCGTGTAGCTTCGTAATCAGTCTGACCAGACTCAGCACTGATGGCATTGTATACAAGCTTCTGAAAGGATGTGCACTCATGCAGACGGAGGTCACGGCAAGGCTGAGGGCTAAGTCCCTTGGGGAACCTTGCCTGCTTCTTGGCATCGGTGGAAACTTCCTCAGTTGCATATCCTGCTAGGTTACCGAACTCCCTACTGTAAGCATCCACAAAGAGTCTACCTTGAGTGAAACTGCAGAACTCCTCACGTTTACGGTCCATAAGACCCTCCGAAATGTGATGTTCACAGAAAGCCTCGCTGAATTCAGCCCAAGTAGTGACCTCGCCCGCTGGGCGCATGGCTTCATAATTCTCCCACCAGAGACTGGCAGGGCCTTCAAGATGATATGCAGCAAATGTGACCTTATCAGCCTCAGCTACAAGTGCAGAGCGTAGCTTGTGAGTAATACTGTGAAGCCAGTCATCGGCGTCGAGAGGCTCGACGGAGTGGTGGAAGGTGGGTGGATGTAACTTGATGAAGTAATTGAGCGACACCAAGTTATTCCTCTGATGCTGTGATGTGTTCTGTTTGATGCGCTCCAACAAATGGTTGGTCTCCTGCTTGTTTCTCTCAGCCTCCAGCATAACCTCGGCCAGAGAAGGAGGGTGAGGCAGGTTTGCATCCCTGACTTCACTGCCTTCGGCCTGCTCCTGGGAAGCAGGGTTGTTGTGTGTGTTGACCATCCTAGGAAAACAAGACAATGTTTTAGTCCAGAATGATGAGATTCTGACGTAGAAATGAAGAATTGGACATCATAACGGCTGTAAATGCTCAAAAAGGATTTTGAGACATTTTGCAAAGAATTGCATAGACGCTCAACAACATCATATCAAGGTTCTGGGTCCATCTTAGCAACATAATGGGGTACTAGAACTGAACTAGGCTTGTATCCATCAAACCTATAAGGTACTACTGATTGGTAACACGTGAACCTGATATGGAGAAGAGATCCTAATTCCCTAACCCCCGGTGGAAGAATAGACTGACTCAGATTAGAATGCCATGAGGTAAAGGAGTTAAAAGAGCCTTACGTTCCATCCCGCAATCAATTCCCCTACATATAACTAAAGCATTTCTAGACTCAACATCGACCAGTTTGGCTTGGAGAACCTACAGGCAGTCCGGCTCTAATGCCAACGCTGTCAGGACCCCGACTCAATGCCACACCAATCTAGCATGTAACACCTCATATCACTTTGCGGCCTCACGCACGGTATTCCCATGGGTGTCGCCTTACCTTTGCCCGGGACCGTTTGCGCCTTTTGGCACACGTATATGATAGTGTCGCTAGCATCCATATGATAAGGAGCCCGGGCTGACATGGCTAGTCGTGAACCCAAAGTGGCACAGACTTACAGGGACATGCATCCATGACCCAGCATCGAACGTGTCGGTCATTAGCGAGTGAATCCGGGTTGTAGCGCTGGGCTAGCAGGACTCCAGTAAACCGGGCTGTAGCGGGCTAACAGGACTCCGATATTCATCGCGTGACATTACCCCGAAGGGACAGACATAGGAACAAAGAAGGACACATGTCGGCCATCCTAAGTGTTCCGTAGCAGTAGCAAGCTACCATGGCTCAGTGGAAGCACTAGGAGACATTTCCCGGTAAGAGAGGCTACTAAGGATAAACAACTAGATAGTCAGATCCCACGCATACCAAGCATTTCAATCATACACACAATATGCTTGATATGTGCAAATACAACAAGGCATCACAACATAAATCTACAACACAAGTACTTTATTTAAAGGCTCAGAGAGCCATACATATCATACACACAAGTACGAGTCACATGACCCAGCATTCAAGTCATACAAACATACAAGCAAACAGCAGAAGTAACATGTCTGAGTACAGACAACTAGTAAAATATAAGAGGCTTGGGTAAGCCTGACAATACTACATGGTCCCTCATGAGCTCAGGATCACCACCTGGGCTTCAGCCTACTCATTGATATCAACATGTACGAAGAACCCATTAGAAGGGGTTGCAGCATCTTCTGAAAAATGTAAATTAAAGCAACATGAGTACAAAGGTACTCAGCAAGACTTACATCAGATCCTACATGCATGCACATTATCAAGAAGGGTTGGTGGGGTTATTGCAGCAAGCCAGCTTTGACTCTTGGCTAAGCTATCTTACGAGACTCCAACTTGAAATGGTTTTGCGCACTCGAGTCCACTACTCACCGCTTCAATACACCACCGAGGATCCACCTCCGTCATCCTACGGAAGAGCCATCCTCGGCACTCACGCTTATCTTGAGGCTTTTAGTAGTATCCATTTACTTGTCTATGAACTATATAGGCAACCAAGTAGTCCTTTACCATGGACGTGGCTATTCGAATAGATGATGTTAACCCTGCAGGGGTGTACTTCTTCATACATGTTTCCACCACTTAGCATCTGCACACGACATGTGCTCGGCAGACTTCAAGCGAAAGCCGACGTGGGTGTAGACCACGACCTACCTAAACACCTAAGTCTCTAGTCCAGGTTTATTGCCTATCCAGGTTCCATCCGCAGGGAGTCCAGCCGAGGTTTCCACATACGGCCCCGAATGATGTGTGCAGGGTTCCCGAGATACCTAACCGGCATCCGGTACACCGTGCCACGTACCTACCGCATCAGAGCCCACCTCACGGGTCAGCGCTGCCCATGGCCTCCAGTAAACTACAAACACCAGAAACTACTTGCAACTCCTCGACAGAGGACTAGGGTGGATAAGAAGTCGAGCGGGGTCATATTTCAGGGCCCAATGCATGGTAGTAGTTGAATCATAAATCACACATACAGATCTTAGTGCTTAAGGTCGGCTTCAATGAAACAACCCACCATGTATTCCTACATGGCCTCTCATCGATACCTTTACCAAATCGTGTTCAACACATCACTCTCATTGCCGGCATGATCATTTCACTCTAGCCCATCACCCAGATGAACCAGATCTGACACAACTCTAAGCATAGCAAGCATAGCAAGGTAGGAACAACACATACATATGGCTCAATCAATTCCTACACATGCTAGTGGGTTTCATCTAATTATTGTGGCAATGACAGGTCATGCAGAGGAAATGGGTTCAACTACCGTAGCACACAGCAGTTTGAATCGCGTTGTCTTAATGCAGTAAAAGAGAGCAGAGGCGAGAACATGGGATTGTATCGATATGATCAAATGGTTGGTTGCTTGCCTGATGGGTCGGTGCACTGGTATTGTTCTTCATTGGGTTAATCGTGGTACTCCTCGGGGGCAGAACCTGCCGCAGAGAGCACCGATACACAAACATCACCAAACAATATGCAACAATATGATGCATGCATGAGACATGGAAAAATGAGTGTATTGGGCTAATGCAACTAAGACCAGATGGGTTTGAACCATTTTGAACCAAAGATTCAAGTTTCAAACTCATAAATGGCATTTTATCTTGTTCTGCACTAAACATCAGGTTATCTTGCTTAAACATGCATGAAACCAGTACAGATGGATAGATTGGATTTTTCTGATCATTTTTCATATATAACACTTTGCATTTGGAGCTACAGATTAATTTCTATGATTTTTTGAAGTTTGTGGTATTTTCTGGAATTTCCTGTGTAAAAATAATTCCAGTAAATAATTTACTGCGTCAGCATTACGTCAGGATGACGTCAGTGGTCAACGGAACAGTCCAGTTCAAACCTGACTAGTGGGTCCCGCGTGTGAGTGTAATTAGTTTAACTAAATTTAATTAGTACTAATCCTGGATTAGTTAGCCGGCTGGATCCCACCTGTCATTGACCCCGGGGGGGTCAAACTGGGCCCACCCGTGGTCAAACGGGGGTCAGCGGGGTCAACTCGTCGGCGTTTAGCCGCCGGCGAGGCCAAACGCGGCGGCGCAGGTGCGGGTTTCGCCTACAGGGCACCGCTCAAGGCGCCGTTGGGCTCTACGGTTAGCTGGGAGCGAGCCACGGCGGGTGGTGTGGGTGGTTGGGCTCGGGGTCGCCGGAAACGGCACCGGCGACGTGTTTGGCGGCGGCCGGAGCTCGGGTGAGCTCGAACCCGTCACTAGGAGGCACGGCGAGGCACGTGAGTTAGTGTGTTAGGTTCCTGGGGGTGTGGTGAGACTAGTGGACAGGGTGGCGCGGCCGTTGGGTTGCCGGAACCTCGTCGGCGACGAGCTCCGCGGTGGCGCGTGCGGGTGAGCTTGGTGTGCTTGCTGTGATGCACGAGAGCGAGAAAGGGAAGGGGGAGAAGGTAGCTGGGCTCACGGCGGTCTCGTAGGAGCAGACGGCGCGGTCGGGGACGAGCTGGTGCGGCGGCGACGGCGAAGGGGATCTCCGGTGGTGGCAGAGTCGGGCGAGGTCGGTGCAGAGGCCTCGGGGCAAGCGAGCGCTCGGGGCTCGGCTAGCTCGAAGGAGAGGAGGGAGGCGGAGCTCCTGGACACGGTGGCGCGGCGCAGGGACGACGGAGAGCGTGAGCTTCACGGTGGTGCGGGCGCGACAGCATCGGCCACGGCGGTGGAGAGCGAGGGAGAGAGGCAAGGGTGAATGGATGTGTCCATGGGGTTCGGCGCGCGACGTGGAGGTCGTACGGGCTAGCAGAGCGGCGAGGGGAGGAAGCAGGGCGGCGGGCAGCTGCGTGGCGCGCGCTGGAGCCGCCGTCGAGCACCTACCTGCCTGCCTGGCCAAGTCAAGCAGCTCGCTGGAGCGGCTGCTAGGCTGGGCCGGCTAGGTGGACCGGCTGGTGGGCTGCCAGGTCAGTTCCCTCTCTCTCTCTTTTATTTATGTTTTCTATTTCTTCTGTAACTTTGTGGACTTTCTAAAAATACCTAGGCAACTTCAAAAATCACCAAACTGCTTATGGCCACTACCTGGAATATATCCAGCATGGAACATTTTAGTTTGGGACTATCTGAGCATTTGAAATATTTTATATAATTTAAATGCCCAAACTCAAATACTTATGATTTAATTCAAAGACCTTAGGGTGACCTGGAAAATTGTGCACCACTTTTGGCAGAGGTTCTGAACCAAGACAAAAATGATGGACATTTTAGAAGGGCATTTCAGGTTCATTGAAATTATTTTTAGTAAGCCCTAGTTGGTTTCAGAGGGGGCTGGGGGTTCTGACATCCCCATTTCAAGTTTCTGCTGAAAGAAATAGACATGATGCAACACTCTAATGCATGAACTAGCTAGGGTGTGACATAATATGTCGAGTCAATGGGTCCGTATTGTCGGTGTCCGGAGTTTCGGGCTAGGTCCCGCTTGGAGGCTTGTGGTTCGCCGGGTTCCCCTAAGTGCGGGCCCCGTGTGCCTAGGGGGACTGTGCACCGTCTTGTCGATCGTCATGGCGTGGCCGAGTCGAGCCACGCACAGTGTTCTCCGTCAGGCCGCCGCTTGATGTCGTCAGCGGTGAGGGCGGGACCATTGTTGTCGTGCCAGCCCTGGTCAGCGGGTAGGTAAGGGGCACTCTTGCCACGTTCTGGCTGACCACGGGCATGGGCGGGGGCACTGTAGTCTTGGTCATCGGTGATCGAAGTCTCGTCCCATCGTACGGCCTAGATGGGATGGGAGCTGACCCGTGGCTGGGTTGCCATGGACTCCACGGGTGGGTTGGCTTGCTGGGGAAGCCAAGGTTGTGCCGGGCTGAGTTGCCTTGCGCCAGCCGCTACGGCCGGGTCGACGTACCTTGCCGAGTCGAGGGTCTTGGCCGGGTCGCGCGCCTTGCCGGATCGAGCGACCCGGCCTGGCGCACGCCGGTTTGCGGGGCGATGCGGGCCTAGCTGTTTTTGAAATAGATCCAGGTTCCGTTGCCTGCCTGGGGTTCATCCCCCCGACAGTAGTCCCCGAAGCTGTGAAGGTCCGTCGTCTTCGGATGAGTGGGCCTTCGCAGCTTCCCCCTTGAGCAAGGCAGAATCTGCGGATGCCGGGTACGGCAACACCCACTGTGTGCTGGTTTTCTTGGAAACTGGATCGCGGCATCCCAGCCGTGGCGGGAACCAAGGAGTCCGTCGAATCTTGAGGCGATCCCTCGGGCTTCGCACAGGCGCACGTGGTGCCCGGAAGTCAGAGGGGCTTGACAGGCCACGCGTGTGACGGGACTGGGCGACGGGCCAGGGCCCGCCGCCGCGTGCCCATGTCGACGCGTGCGGATTTATTGCGGCGTCTGGGGATCGGTTGCACTTCCCCGCGTAGTTAGTGCGTGTGTACATGGGCACTTATTGCAGGGTAGTGCAACGAGCGCGTGCAGACAATCCCACTCCCCCACGTTTGAACCGGGGGTTATAAATTGAGGGGGGTAAGGGGGCGGCGGACATTATTCTCGCCCGCGCCCTCGTGTCACCCTGCTCCCGCTCTGCTTCTTGCTACCGACGCACAGCTGCGCCCGCGGCCTTGAACAGAGACTTTCTCCATCGTCCTTCTTCCTCTTGTTCTTCCAGTGATGTCGCTGCCATCGGGCTCCTGGATGGGCTCGACCGTCACCACCGACGACATCACCTACCTTCTGTCCTCGCGGCGCCTGCCACAGGAGATGGACGTCGGCAACCGTCTGCCGTATGGCGAGCAGAGGCCCTGGCCCGAGGGCAGGAGCGCATCGTCTTCCTCACGCACTTTGAGCGCGGCTTCGGCTTGCCCGCGAGAACTTTCTTCCGCGGGTTCTTGGAGTTCTTCGAGCTCCATCCACACCATCTCGGCGCCGTCGCCATCGTCCAGCTCTCCGGCTTCGTGACCCTGTGCAAAGGGTACCTGGGGGTCAAGCCCACCATTGATCTTTGGGCGCGCCTCTTCTCCTTGAGCAGCAAGGCCCGTCGGTCGGAGAGTTCGCCAACTGCGGGGCCGCCGTCATCTCGAAGCGGTCGGGGGCGGACTTCCCCAAGATCCCGCTCTAGGATTCTGCCAAGAAGTGGCAGAACTCCTTCTTCTACGTCCGCAACCATGGCGCAGACCACATCAACCTTCCCTCCTTCGCCGTCGCACCGCCGCGGGCGAAAAAGAACTAGGGCTACTCGCTCCGGCGCCCGTCGCAGGAGATTGTCAACCTCTACGAGTGGGTCACAGTGATGAGGACACAGGAGGGGCTCACTGGCACCGACCTCCTTGCCGCGTTCATCACCCGTCGGGTTCTCCCGCTTCAGAGGCGCTCTTGCCTCATCAGCGAGATGATCCGGCTTCAGGATCCCAACCGCATGGGATCCACGCGGCTGTCTGCGGAGCAGGTCACACGAGGCGTGAACGACATCTCCAAGGCCAACCTTGGAGAGGACTGGCAATTCAGCAAGGCGTCGTACAGCCAGGCGAACCCGGCGCCGCAGGTGAGCATCTGGTCTTGCTATGTTTCTACCGCGCATCTTCTCATTCGTCCAGACGCTTCGCGGGAGATTCTTCTGAATGCGAGCTGGCACCCTTATGCCCGGGCTCCATTGCAGGTGGTGCCGGTAGCGCCAGAGGAGCCCGCGGCTCATAGCAGCGAGGAGGTGGCCGAGTCCGACGCCGGCGCTGGGCGTCGCACGGGTAAGCTTTGAATCTTTCTCTTCTTCATTTGTCTTGGATTGTTTGGGCGTGTTGCCGCGTTGGCGATGCTGACGTCAGTTGTTGATGTAGTGGCGTTGGGCGGGGGAGGTGGCGATGCGGGAGGAGCCGGGTCCTCGCATGGGGCGGCGCCGAGCCGCCCGCACGGGAAGGACACTGTCGCGCCGCGACCCCGGGCCCCGAAACGCACGGCGGATCCGGCCGAGCATGGGAGGCCGGCCAAGAAGAGGCCGAGAAGCCGACCCCAGTCCCATTCTTGTCGGGGTAAGTCTTGTTTCTTGCTTGCGCCCTGATCTCTTGGGCAAGCCTTGTCTTGCGTTTGCTCATTCTTCTTTTTTCTTCAGGTCGACGATCACGCTGGCGAGGGCGGTGGCGGAGGCCGTAGCCGCCGAGGGGGCCGTGTTCCGCAGGAGCCGGTCCGACCTCGCCGGCCTGGCCTGGGAGGAGGGACGGGGCGACTCGGACCTTGGCCTCGACCCGGATGACGCCGAGGCCTTGGCCTGGCGGGACAGGAACCGGGCAGAGGTGGAGTTGGAGGCGGTGTCGGTCCGGGCTTGGACCGACACGGCGGCGGCATGGGCGCGAGGCGGCACGGAGCCGGCCTGGAGCGAGATGCCGGAGGGCACGGTGGTGGCAGCGACGGTTTTTGAGCCGTCGACGTTGAGGGACCGCGGTCGCGGAGGCAGGGCTGAGGTGGTGGTTCTCGACCGGGAAGTCGTGGAAGTGGGGGACGAAACCCCATCGTGGGCCGACATGGTCAAGCGCGCGGGGACCGATGGTGGTGGAGGCGGCGTCGCTTTGGAGGAGGCACTGCAGGTTGCGGTGCCGGAAGCGCTGCCGGTTGTGGAGGAGGCACCGCAGGCGGCGGTGCCTGAGGTGGAGACGCAGGGCGTCCCGGCGTCCGAGGAGATGACGACGCCAGGAGGGGCGTCGGAGGAGGTGCTGGCCGCATCACAAGCGGCCAGCGGTGGGCTAGCCTTGGTGGTCCGTCCGGGAGGGCGCCGAGCCACCGTGCCGCCGCCCGCGCGAAGCGGCGGAGCGACCATCTTTGGGCCCAAAACCCAGGAGGAGGAGGCGCTGGACGCTATTAGCCACCGCCTTCGAGGTCGGACGGAGCGGCTTGAGGCCTTTGCCCAGGCCGAGGTGGAGCGGACGCGTGACTTGGAGCGCGCCGTCTTGGTAAGTTCTTCTTTCCTTCTTGCTTTCTTGTGATTTCAACTTTGTAGGGGAGCGCCAGCGTACCCACTGGGTGTAGCCCCCGAGGTTCGGGCCAACTACGTAGTTGTTGGGTCGAACCTTAGGAGCGTTGGCCTTGTGTTGACTTTGGTCTTCTCTTTCAGCGCCTTGATGCCTTACGGGTTGCCGCCTTCAACCGGCTCCTGGGGAAGCATCGGGAGCTCCAGGAGCAGCTTGCCGCCAAGGAGGAGGAGCTTCGCGTTGCTGCAGGTACTTTGTTGTGTTCTTTTCTTCTAGTGGGGGCGTGCTAGTGCACCCACTTGGTGTAGCCCCCGAGATTCGGGCCAACTGTGTAACAGTTGGGCCAAATCTTAGGTCTTGTCTTTTTCTTTCTTTCTACTGAATTCTTCTTCTTCGCAGCTGAGGTGCTGTCTTGGCGGACCCGGCTGTTCCGGGCTGGTCATCACATTGACCGGCTTGTCGCTGATTCCGGCCATCTCGGCGTCGAGGCGGCGCAGGCGAAGGCGGAGGCGGCCACGGCCCGGCGGTCTCTTGGCAAGGCCAACCGGCTGCACGAGCAGCTGGCGGGTCACAAGAGCTGCCTCGAGGCCGAGGTGGAGCTTCTTAAGGCGGAGGCCGCCAAGGTGGTGGAGACGCAGCAGGCCCTGGTTGAGGCGGACCAGCAGCGCGGCCAGCTGGTCGATGACAAGGGCTGGCTCTAGGCGGAGGTGGAGCATCTACGGGAGCAGGCCACCAAGGCTGAGGAGGCCCGCTAGGCCGAGGCTCGCTGCCATGAGGCGGCCGAGAAGGCGGCCGAAGACAAGGACGCTGAGCTGAAGGCGGCCCTTGCTAAGGCGGCCGACCTGGAGAAGGCGCTCGGGGAGCGGGACCGTGTCTTGGAGCGGGAGCGACGTGGTATGTTGCTCGAGGTGCAGCACCTGGAAGAGTCTTTCTCCAGTAAGTGCTGCTTCTTCATTGTTTGCCGGCTCAGGACCCGGCCCTTTCGTCTTTGTTGCCCTTCTAACTTCCTTCTTCTTTGGCTGCAGGGGCCTTTCCGGAGAAGCAGCGGCTCGCGGAAGAAGCTGTCCGCTATGAGCGCGACCCGACCGGCGTTGTTGGGTCCGGGATGGATCCGCTGACAGCCTGGACTTTCCCGGAGATCATTGCCGCTGCTGAAGCCCGGCTGCAGGTCTTGGGGACACAGATGGAGCGGCTGTCTCGAGACGGCACTGCGATGACGGCGGCCTTGTGGTCGGACTCTGTCCATCCGCGCAGCTTCTCGCGCCTGGCGCGCTGGTTGGAGATGGGCCCAGATCGCCTTAGCGACTGGCGCGTTTCCGCCGCCCGGGCCGGTGCCGAGATGGCGCTCCGTATCGCGTTGTCTTGGCATCTGGATCTTCAGCTGGACGCGCTGATGGGTCAGCGCGCTCTCTCGGAGCAGTTGCTGCAAGAGCAGGCCGGCCGGATCGCCTCCCGGGCCAGCTGTATCGCTGAGTTCGCCTTCCACGACGAGTTCCATCCGGAACGGGCGAAAGACTGCGCAGTCGTGGATGGCAATGACTACGGCTTGCTTCTTCGCGACCCGAAGGGCATCTCGGAGGAGACGGTCGTCTACTGCGACGCGGAGGCCGAAGAGGACACCGGTGCTTCGCTGGACCCGGAGGCCGGCCGGGGGGAGCCGTCGACGTTGCGACGCGGCGCTGGGAATGCCTAAGAATCTTTGTAGCAAATTCTGTTAAGTAGCAGGTCCACCCACCCACTGGGGGTTTTCAGGGTGTAATGAACTCGGGCCGTGGGCCTTTGCTTGAAACATATATGTGTAAATGTTGTGAGTGTTTATTTGCTTTTTGCCTTCTGCTTTTTTCGAACTTATTTCATGCGTTGCACCTCTCTGAAACTCCCCGCCCCCCCATGAGTCAGACGACCGAGGATCCGGTCCGTGACAAGGAGTTCGGCTCTTTGAGAGGCGGCCGCAGGTGTTGAGTCCTTAGAAGCATTGAGCGCGAGCGAAACACCCACTGGGCCGGCTGGCGGCAATCCAGCTTGGCCGGTTGGTGAGCAGCCGGTCGTGCGGCTAACTTAGTGGACGAGCGTCGGGCCGGGTTGGTCGACCCGGCGGCTTTAACTTAGTGTATGAATCGTAGGGGAGCTTTCCCCCGTTGTGCTTGCCCGCCGTCAGCCAGAACTGGATCTGCGGTTTTAGGGTAAAGTGGGGGACTGCGGCATCCTATCTTTATCAGGAATCACTAAGTAAAGCGATGGGGTGATGATCAAGCCGGCCATCCCCCGAGCCCCCGGGTCGAGCTAGTCGAGCCGGCGGCCGGGTTCGGTAGTAAAGTGATGTGAAATATGGATGCAATAAACTGGTCGGCAAAAGGCATCCCCCGAGTCTCGTTCGGGGACCCCATAGTTTCATATGCTTACAAAAGGCGTTGGTACATACATTCGTGTGGCTAACTGTAAAACGGACGGAGGAGTTCCGCGTTCCACTACCGGGTCGTTTCTTAGCCGTTGGTGTCCCTCTTGCGCTTCTTCGATTTGCGCGCGTCGATGACATAGTAGGTGTTGCAGTCGCGCAAAGTCCTGCTCACGATGAACGGGCCTTCCCATGCAGAGGACAGCTTGTGTTGGCCTGCCTGCTCTTGGACAAGTCGGAGGACGAGGTCGCCTTCGCAGAATGCGAGAGGCTTGATCTTCTTGCTGTGGTAGTGCCTCAGGCCTTGCTGGTAGATAACCGAGTGGCTAAGTGCCATAAGGCGCGCCTCTTCGAGCAGGTCGATGCTGTCTTCGCGTGCTTCTCTTGCTTCTGCTTCGGTGTACATCATGACGCGCGGCGAGTCGAACTCGACGTTGGTTGGGATGACGGCTTCGGATCCATAGACGAGGAAGAACGGGGTGAACCCGGTCGACCGATTTTGTGTTGTGCGCAGACTCCAGAGAACGGCGGGCAACTCGTCGAGCCAACTGTCGGTTGAGCGGACGAGTGGCTCAACAAGTCGCGGCTTGCTGCCGGACAGGATGAGTCTGTTGGCCCGCTCGACCTGCCCGTTGGACTGCAGATGTGCCACGGAGGCCAGGTCGAGGTGGATGCCAGAGATGGAGCAGTATTGCTCGAGCGCGCCCTTGGCGAAGTTGGTGCCATTGTCGGTGATGATGTTGTTCGGCATGCCGTAGCACACTGCTATGTCCTTGATGAATCAGACGGCTGTTGGCCCTTCCAATTTCTTAATTGTTCTTTCCTAGATCCATTTGGTGAACTTGTCCACTTCCACCAGCAAGTGCGTCATGCCGCCTCGAGCGGTTTTGAAGGGCCCACCATGTCGAGACCCCAGACCGCGAAGGGCAAGGCGATCGGTATGGTGTGGAGTGCTGACGCCGGCTGGTGGCTGCGTTTGCTGAAGCGCTGGCATCCTTCACACTTGAGGATGAGTGACTCAGCATCTTCGAGGGCCGTTGGCCAGTAGAAGTCGTGGCGGAACGCCTTGGCCACGAGGGATCGAGATGCGGCGTGGTGCCCGCACTTGCCCTGGTGAATGTCGATGCAGCGCTGGAACACGCCGGTAGAGCTGCGCTTGATGAGCTTGTTGTTGATGCTGTTGTAGGCGGACGCCCGGCGCTGAACTTGCCGAGCCTCGGTTTCGTCCATGGGGAGAACCCCGTTCTCCAGCCATTCTGATATCGGCAGGGCCCAAGATGGGGCCGTGATGGCGATGAAGACGGCCACCTGGATGGGTTCCGAGTCGGCGGCTCTTGGCCGGGTTGAGCAGCCTCCGGGTTGGTGACAGCGACGGCCGGGTCCAGGGTGATGGTGGCCGAGTTGAGCTGAGCAGCCCCCGGGCCGGGTTCAGCAGTCCCCGGGCCGGCTTGCGGTGCGGCCGGGTCTTCTGGGACGTGGATGGACTCGGAGTCCGGCGACGGCTTGACGGATGGCTTGCGCAGGTGCTCGAGGGAGATGCCGGATGGGATGGCTTGAGGTGACGAGGCGATCTTGGCGAGCGTGTCGGTTTCCTCGTTCTCCGTGCGTGGAACATGGAGGAACTCGCAGCCATCGAAGTATCCGGACAGCTTCTGGATGAGGAAGCGGTAGCTTGTCATGTTGGAGTCGCGGGCGTCCCACTCACCGGAGCACTGCTGCACCACCAAGTCCGAGTCGTTGTAGCACAGGATGCGCCGGATGCCGAGTTCCTTGGCAAGCCGGAGGCCATGCACAAGGGCTTCGTATTCGGTGACATTGTTGGAGGCGACGAAGTAGATCTGGAGTGCGTAGTGGAGTCGGTCACACTTCGTAGATGTCAGTACGATGCCGGCCCCTAAGCCAAGTCGCATCTTGGACCCGTCGAAGTGCATGCACCAATGCGTCGAGTAGGGAGGCGGCGGCAGGTACTGGGTCTCGGTCCAGTCGACGAGGAAATCGGCCAGGGCCTGAGACTTGATCGTGGTGCGGGGCTCGTAGAGGATGGTGTGGACGGCTAGCTGGATCGCCCACTTGGCGACCCGGCCAAAGGCGTCCCGGCACCCGATGATTTCTCCGATCGGCGTCGTGCTGACGACGGTGACGACGTGCTCTTGAAAGTACTGCTTCAGCTTCTTGGCGGTGAGGTACACTCCGTAACACATCTTCTGGTAGTGCGGGTAGTTCTTCTTGGAGGTGGAGAGCACTTCGCTCAGGTAGTAGACCAGTCGCTGGACGACCTGGATCTTGCCCTTCTCCGGTCGCTCGACCACCAGCACCGTGCTAACCGCCCGCGAGGTCGCGGCTATGTAGAGCAACAGCGGCTCCTTGTCGGTCGGCGCAGCCAGGACGGGTGCGGTGGAGAGCATGCACTTGAGGTCTTGGAAGGCTTCGTCCGCCTTGCCGTTCCACTCGAACGGGCTTGTTTTCTTCATTAGCTGATACAGAGGCAGTGCCTTCTCGCCCAGCCGGCTTAGAAACTGGCTGACTGAGGCTAGGCAGCCTGTGAACTTCTGGACATCGCGCAGCCGGGTTGGCTTGTGCATGCGCTCGATGGCCTTGATCTTCTCCGGGTTCGCCTCGATGTCGCGTTCCGAGACGAGGAAGCCGAGCAGCTTTCCGGCTGGGACGCTGAAGACGCAGTTTTTCCAGGTTGAGCTTGACCTTGTATTCGCGGAGGTTGGCGAATGTTTCCTTCAGATCGTCAAGGAGTGTGAGGTGCTGCTTGGTCTTCATGACGATATCATCCATGTACACGTGGATGTTCTTGCCGAGTTGTGGTAGCAAGCATTTCTGCATGCTGCGTTGGAAGGTGGCGCCGGCGTTCTTCAACCCGAACGTCTTCAGCACATCGGTCAGGTCTAGCTTGATCTGGTGATAGCCAGAGTAGGCGTCCAGGAAGGATAGCAGCTCGCACCCGGCGGTCGAGTCGATGACTTGGCCGATCCGCGGGAGGGCGAACGGATCCTTGGGACAGGCCTTGTTGAGGCTGGTGTAGTCGATACACATGCGCCAGGTCTTGTTCTTCTTCAGGACGAGGACTGGGTTGGCCAGCCACTCGGGTGAAATACTTCCATTATGAAGCCGGCCGCCAAGAGCTTGGCAACCTCTTCACCAATGGTTCTTCTCTTCTCTTCGGAAAATCGATGGAGGGGTTGACAGACAGGCTTGGCGTCCTTGTGAATGTGGAGTTTGTGCTCGGCGTACTTCCTCGGGATACCCGGCATGTCTTTGGGGTTCCATGCGAAGATATCCCGATTCTCACGGAGGAAGTCGACGAGCTCGCCTTCCTATTTGCTGTCAAGGCGGGCGCCTATGAAAACATACTTGCTGCAGCTGGGGTCTCCCGGGTTCAGCTTCACTTTCTTGGTTTACTTGGAGGGCTTGAAGGCGGCCTCATCTGCCGGGTCCAGGGTCGGGATCGACGCGTCGGAAGCCTCGTCGGCCATGGCGACAATCCGGTCGAGCTGGCGCCGCTCCTCGGCAATAACCAGCGACTCGGCCAGCTTGGCGCCATGTCGGGCGCACTCCAGAGACTTGCGGTAGTCGCAGGTGATGGTAATGAGGCCCTTGGGACCCGGCATCTTCATCTTCAGGTACGCGTAGTGGCAGACCACCATGAACTTGGCGAGCGCGGGCCGGCCCAGCAGTGCATGATACGCGCTGGACGGGTCCACTACCTCGTACCAGATTGGTTCGCATCGGAAGTGGCTGCTGTCGCCGAATAGGACGTCGAGCCGGACCCGGCCAATGGGTGAACAGGAGAGGCTGGGTACAATGCCGTGGAAGACGGTCTGGGTTGGCTCCAGGTCCTCGGCCTTGAGGCCGAGCTTGGTCATCGTGTCGCGGTAGAGGATATTGATGCTGCTGCCGCTGTCGATGAGGACTCGGGAGAACTTGCAGGTGCGCCGCGTGATGATGGTAGGGTTGAGGATGAGGGCGTAACTACCCGGACTCGCCATGACTGCCGAGTGATCCTCCCGGGTCCAGGTGATCGGGCGATCCGACCAATGCATGAAATTTGTCTTGGCCGGGACGACGGTGTTCACCTCCTGCCAGAAGAGGCGCTCGCTGCGCTTGTCGTAGGTGAAGACGACGTAGGCCGCGTTCTGGTCCGGGTAGGCGTCATTCCGCATCGCGCCGCCGGCGGGAGGCGGCGGTGGAGGCGGAGGCGGCTGCCCCGCGCCCAGAGCCGGAGCCGGACCCGGAGGAGGCGGAACGTCGCCCCTCATGATGTGCTTGGTGATGGCGCACTGTCGAAGCATGTGCGTGGAGGGTCTTGTGCTGCTGTGGTGCTTGCATGGGGTGTCGAGCATCTCTTCAAAGCTCATGGCGGGTTGCCATGCCATCTTGCCGGTCTGCCGGCACTTCACTGCCGGGTCCGCCGCGGGCTCGGCGACCGCGACGAGATGGTTGTCGTGACGTTGTGCCGGCTGCTCGGCCTTGCGCTTGTTGTTCTGGTGGTGCTGCTGTCGGCTGCTCTCGCCGGCCGGCTTCTGTGGAGGGACCGGCTTTGCCTTGCCGTCCTCATCCAGCGCCACCTGGATCTTCATGGCGGAGTCGGTGTTGGCATACTTGTCCGCCGTCACCATGAGCGCGGCCATGGTGGCCGGCTTGGAGCGTAGAAGCTTGTGCTTGAGGAGGGTGCCGTCTCGGCACCCGCTGACGAAGTATTGGATCGCCTGGACATCATGGACGCCATCGCAGCTGTTCCGGAGCTTGGTACAGTATGCGAGGTACTCGCGGCCGGTCTCCGTCGCCCCCTGCACGCACATGGCGAGCTGGCTGGGGCGACCGGGCCGCTTGTACGTCCTCGTGAAGTTGCAGACAAACGCTTCCTCGAAATCGACCCATGCGTTGATGATGCCCATCGGCTGGCTGTTCAACCATGTGCGGCCCGATCCTTGGAGCATGAGCGGTGCGTAGCGCATGGCGAGACGATGATTGGCACCGGTGATGCCAATGGCCATGGTGTAGTCTGTGAGCCAGTCTTCTGGCTTCACGATCCTGTTGTACTTGGGGGTGTCACGGCGAAGCACGAACCCATTAGGGAAGGGCTCCTCCCGGATGTGTGGGCCAATACACGTTGGCCCGATAGCGCCGCTCTCCACCAACTCCAGGGAGCGAGCGAGCTGATCAATGCGGTGGCGCGCGTCGGCGTCGTCGATGGCACGCGGGCCGAGTCGACTGGCGGCCAGGCCCCGAGGGGCCGGGTTGGCTGGAGCCGGACGCCGGCCAGGCTGGCCGGATCCGTGCTAGGTATCTGGGGTGGGCTCGTTGCCCAGAGCGTCGGCGGCGGTGCTGGCCGGGTTGCACCGGGTCCGAGCTTGGCCGGAGTGCGCCTCATGGGCGGCGAGGAGGCCATGTGCAGGAGTTCGCCGGGTCCGCCAAGGCGGGCGGAGCCGGACCCTGTCGGCTTGGCGACCTGGTTGAGGCGATCCTGCTGGGTGTTGGCAGCGTGGAGGAGCTCGCGCATCCGCTCGATGCGATCCTTGAGCTCTTCGCCCGCGAGTTGGTCGAGGCCGACCGTGGCTGCCTCCACAGCGCGCACGTTCTTGACTGGGGTCTCGTAGATGGTCCGGACGGTGCTGAAGGCCCGGCCGATCGCTCCTTCCCGGGCACGAGTATCGGCGACCCGGCTTGGCTCGGCCGCGGCGGGCGTGAATCCACGGGCGGCGTCGTGCTCCATTTGAGCAGCTTCCAGGAGGCGCCTGGTGGCGGCCAGCGTCTCGAACAAGTCCAGCATTTGCTGGCGCCTGTCCTCGAGCTGGGTTCGGGCTTCAGCGACGTTGGTGGCATCAACGTCAGTGCTGATGGGGATGCAGAGGCTCTACATCGTGGCGCGCAGCGGGTCGGACGGCTCCATCCGTGCTGTGGCGGCCGCGGCTTCGGCGACTCTTCTCGCCTTGATCGACGAGGAAGAGGCGCCAACGCCGGTGACAAAGACCTCCACGTGGGCGTCCATCGCCCCGGAAGTGAATCCGCCGCTGAGAGGGAGTGGGGAGTCGGAGTAGCTAAGCACCTCACTGGGGAACTCGTCGTCCGCGAGCGGGTCGGAGATGCGCAGCGTGGTGAAGGAGGCGGCGAGCGCACCGATGACATCGTCCGCCAGAGCGACGAACTCGTCGGAGTAGGAGAAGGTCCCCGTCCGAAGCGTGCTTCCGGCTAGCTCCTCGAGTTGCCCCATGGTGGGCGCCAACTGTTGTGGTGGGTGAACGGCAGATGCCAAGGGATGGCTAAAGACAGGAGGAGGCTCGAGGGCGCTGGTGGGCTTCGGAGGCAAGGTTGATATGCGCGGGCGCGGGACGCCGGACATACCCAGGTTCGGGGCTCTCCGGAGAGATAACACCCCTAGTCCTGCTGAGTTTAGTTGGATGGTCGATAGTATAATGTCACTCCTGGAGCTGTATGGAGGAGGAAGGAGGCTGGCCGAGGCTCAGGCTGCTCCTTCTTTCTGGTGTTGCTAGGTAGTGGCTAGTCCTATCTTGCTTGTTTTGCATGCCGGGGATCTTACATGTCATATCCCTCATCTCCCTGTGGGCGTGGACTCCTGGGGGCTTCTATAGATCAACCCACCCAGGGTTACAATGGTAATATGCCGAGTCGGTGGTTCCGTATTGTCGGTGTCCGGAGTTCCGGGCTAGGTCCCGCTTGGGGTCTTGTGGTTCGCCGGGTTCCCCTATGTGCGGGTCTCGCGTGCCTAGGGGGACTGTGCGCCATCTTGTCGATCGTCATGGCGTGGCCGAGTCGAGCCGCGCACAGTGTTCTCCATCAGGCCACCGCTTGCTGTCGTCGGTGGTGAGGGCGAGAACACTGTTGTCGTGCCAGCCCTGGTCAGCGGGTAGGTAACGGGCACTGTTGCCACACTCTGGCTGACCACGGGCATGGGCGGGGGCACTGTAGTCTTGGTCATCGGTGATCGAGGTCTCGTCCCATCGAACGGCCTGGATGGGACGGGAGCTGACCCGTGGCTAGGTTGCCATAGATGCCACGGGTGGGTTGGCTTGCTGGGGAAGCCAAGGTTGCGCTGGGCTGAGTTGCCTTGCGCCAGCCGCTGCGGCCGGGTCGACATACTTTGCCGAGTTGAGGGTCTTGGCCGGGTCGCGCGCCTTGACGGGTCGAGCGACCTGGCCTGGCGCACACCGGTTTGCGGGGCGATGCGGGCCCCGCTGTTTTTGAAATAGATCCGGGTTCCGTTTCCTGCCTGGGGTTCATCCCCCCGACATATTCTTTCCGTTCAATCTATCATGGAGTTCATACTAGAATATCACCTTAAGACACAAATCAACCAAAACCCTAATGTCACCTAGATACTCCATTGTCAGCTCAAGTATCCGTGGGCATGATTATAAGATATGCATCACACAATCTCAGATTCATCTATTCAACCAACACAAAGTACTTCAAAGAGTGCCCCAAAGTTTCTACCGGAGAGTCAAGATGAAAATGTGTGCCAACCCCTATGCATAGGTTCATGGGCGGAACCCGCAAGTTGATCACCAAAACATACATCAAGTGGATCATGTGATATCCCATTGTCACCACAGATAAGCATGGCAAGACATACATCAAGTGTTCTCAAATCCTTAAAGACTCAATCCGATAAGATAACTTGAAAGGGAAAACTCAATCCATTACAAGAGAGTAGAGGGGGAGAAACATCATAAGATCCAACTATAATAGCAAAGCTCGTGATACATCAAGATCGTGCCATAGAGAGAACATGAGAGAGAGAGAGAGAGATCAAACACATAGCTACTGGTACATACCCTCAGCCTCGAGGCTGAAGTACTCCCTCCTCGTCACGGAGAGCGCCGGGATGATGAAGATGGCCACTGGTGATGGGTTCCCCCTCCGGCAGGATGCCGGAACGGGCTCCCGAGAGGTTTTTGGTGGCTACACAGGCTTGCGGCGGCGGAACTCCCGATCTATCTTCTATTCCGATGGTTTTAGGGTATATGGGAATATATAGGCGAAAGAAGTCGATCGGGGGAGCCTCGAGGGGCCCACGAGGGTGGAGGGCGCGCCCTGGGGGTGGGCGCGCCCCCTATCTCGTGGCTTCCTCGACGCTTCCCTGGCTTGCACTCCAAGTCTCCTGGATTTCTTCTATTCCAAAAATAACTTTCTCAAAGGTTTCATTCCATTTGGATTCCGTTTGATATTCCTTTTCTTCGAAACACTGAAATAGGCAATAAAACAACAATATGGGTTGGGCCTCCGGTTAATAGGTTAGTCCCAAAAATAATATAAAAGTGTATAATAAAGCCCATAAACATTCAAAACAGATAATAAAATAGCATGAATGCTTCATAAATTATAGATATGTTGGAGATGTATCATCAGCCGCCGTGGACCCAGCTGTCAGCCTCTCCATGCACAGTACTCTTCCAATGGAAGTCGGTCGTTGACCACATTGACCACGCCGCGCCGAGAGCACCACGGCAGTGGACGACGGCGAGGCCTAGGAAGGGGGTGACACGGAGCCGGGGAAGACGCAGCAGTGGATGCCCACGCGCAGAGGAGTACGAGGGTTCACTGGTTCGGCTGTGGTGTGAGGCCGCCGTCGCTGCAGAATAACAGGGGGTGTGGGTGAGTAGAGGGATGGCCTGGCCAGCGGTGGGAGTAGTAGGGGGCGGTGAGGCCTACGGGGTATCACAGCCGGCCATGAGAGGCAGGAGCATGCTGCACGACCGGCGCTGCTTTGGGTGGCTGGAGCACGAAGACCAGAGGTTGAAGAAGCACTACGGCTGTTGGATGGACATCGTAGGGTCACTGGATTATTAACTAAGTTGACAAAGCCCTCCGTCCCCGTCAACTTAGTAGGCCCACAAGTCAGCCTGCCACTATACCGGGGTCCCAGCTAGCAGGGGGAGTATTCATTTTTTTGTGCGTAATAAGGAGGCACTTCCTTGCATGCGAAGATATAGCTGGTGGGTCCAAGCTGTCAGCGGCGGTAACGTTTTTTCTGCGAAAAACAGAGGCCCTTTCGGTGGGTCCTAGATGACAGGTGGAGGAATCATTATTTTGCGCGTAATAAGGAGGCATTTCCTTGCGTGCGGCCGTGGACCCAGCTGTCAGCCTCTCCATGTACAGTCCACTTCAGATGCATGTCGGTCGTTGACAATGTTGACCAGGACACGCTGAGAGCACCAAGGCGGTGGATGACGACGAGGCCTAGGAAGGGAACGACACGGAGGCATGGAAGACTCGGCAGTTGTTTCCCACGCGGAAGGGAGTACGACTGTACGAGGGTTTACTGGTTCGTCTGCTGTCGCCGGAGAATAACAGCAGGTGTGGGTGAGTAGAGGGATGGCTAGGCCAGCGATGGGAGTACGATGGAGCGGTGAGGCCCGCGCAGCAGCACAGCCGTCCGTGGGGAGGAGGGAGCAGGCAGTCCCGCTGGCGCTTGTTTGAGCAGCTGGAGCAGGAAGAGCAGAGATTGAAGAAGCACGACGGCAGTTGGATGGAAATCCAACAGTCACTGCTTGTGCGTCAACCTTTTTTTAGGAAATCCTCAAATCTGTGGAAAACAGTGTACAACCCATCTAATAATTTACATCCCATTTGCTAATTCTTAAGGTTTTTTTTGGAGCCCATATTCTTTTTGTTAGCATTACAGCCCATATTGTGGCCATGGTTAAAAAGTTATACGAAATTTTGCATATTTCAAAGAGGTCTGAACTGTTTTTAATCCTGAAATTTCAAGTCACATTCAAAATGATTTTAAAAATAAATGTATGTCAATATATTATCCAACAAATTGTCCTTGCATAAAAATAAATGCAATTTAAAACCTTGAAATGAAAAAAAAGATATTTGAAACAAATTGTCGGTTTGATGTGTTTTAAAAATGTACAGCCCATTTCTCATTACTGATAGGCCATTTTCTCGGCCAGCCGAATGAAGCTCTCCTCGTCTTGAAAGATTTGCAACCCAACAGGCCTGACAAAGTGACTTACTTGGCAAATCACAAAAAACTGGGTTGTGGCCATGAACCCAGCTGTCAGCCTCTCCACATACATTACTCTTCCGATGGAAGCCGGTCGTTGACCACATTGACCACGCCGCGTCGATAGCACCAAGGCAGTGGAAAATGGCGAGCCCTAGGAAGGGGACGACACGGAGCTGGGGAAGACGCGGCAGTGGATGCTGTCGGTGTTCTGGGAACGGGGGTCCCCAGACTTGCTTGCCTACGGCGTGGCTCAGGCGAAGGCCCAGTGCAGCCCAACTTCATCTGCTCAAGCTCAAGAACCTCGTGAGGGGCCAAGCCTCGCAGGGTGGACGACAGGAATCTTCCTCAGGCGCAGTCTCGTCAGGCGGGCTTACGAGGAGGCGGAGAGATCAAGGCAGGGCACCTCGCGAGGAGCCCGTGACGCAAGCCATGATGATCGAGACCAGGCGGGCGCCAGGCGGGCGCCGGCCTGTGCAGTGTCCTTGTTTCCCCTTTGGTGCAAAGGGGGCAAGCACAGGCCCAGGCAAAGGTTACCGTTTTGGTGCAACAAGGACAAGACCAGCGGAACAGCGGGAAGGAGGTCACCGTGGAGCCCAGGATGGCGTCACCACCAGAGTCTTTGGCAGTCGAAGACCCACTTTACTCAGGATAAGTGTACTAGATGTTCCCCCTCAAAATGGCCAATTGTTGGCACCCTTCCCGCTCATTATTTGGGAAGAGGCCCAGGGCCTCCCTCTATAAATAGGACTAGCCACCACAGTGGGAAGGCATCTAGAGATCCGATAGGCATCCAAGAGGCGACTGAACTCACCCAAGCAGTTCATCGCACCAGCTCAAAAACAGCCCCTCGCGAGGCTATTCTCCCTTTGTATTGTTCATCATCAACCCCTGAGGCAATCCACACACCACAAACTAGAGTAGGGTATTACACCACAATGGTGGCCCGAACTAGTATAAACCTTGTGTCTCTTGTGTTGTTCTTTGTGTAGTCTAGATCCTTCGCAAGGCGACGAGACGCGAGCTGGTAGGGGAAAGATCTTCCCGCGCACCCCAGAGTTCAAACCTCAAGGGTCTGCCGGAACCCGAAATCCGACATTTGGCGCACCAGGTAGGGGTGCGCTGGAATCTTTCTTCCGCTGATCACGTGTGATCTTCCGTCATATCCATGGCTGACGCTCGCCGGGCTCGCGCCGAGCGTCGGGCTACTCTCGCCACCCGCGTCGCCCAGATGGCGCTCGTCGGCGGACGCCCCCGTCGTTCCCCGTCGCCTGCCGCCAATGCCACCACCGGCCCGGCGGGGAACGAGTAGCAGGCCTCGTCCCTGCATCCCTCGGTGCGGCGGGAAGGCCACACCGCCACCCCGTCGCTGACTCCGGCCAGTTCGCCAGCCCACACCCATCGCGCCCCCACGGACGCGCACACTGCGCTGCTCCTGGCGCGTGAGCTCTTGCACTAACATCCTGTCGACGACCTCTACGAGGACTGGCTCGCCCGCATCACCGAGCTCATCAACGTTGTAGGGGGTTCTCCTATGCCATCTCTCTCGCTGCCTCGCCCTACATCCTGCGCAGGAGACCTAGATCAAGAGGTGCCTCCGCCACCTCCTCCCCAAGAAGGCGCCTTGGCCCCAAGGCATGCGGCCCCAGGACGAGACCCACCATGTTCGGTGCCTGCATGACAAGAAAGGAATTGCCAAGATATCCCTCTTGTGCACCCTGCACCGGCACGTCATAACCGCGCTCCTGCTCCAGCGTGCCAAGACCCCGCGCTGCTCCTGGCAGCAGCGCGCGGAGACCTCGAAGATCAAGTCCTTCGTCACCAAAGGCCTCCTGTGGCCACTGCAGGCTACCGTGCCTTCACCGCCGAGCTGTGCAGCGTGGCCTATCCGGGCAAGTTCAAGCCAGATCTGCCCCCACGCTATGACGGCACTGGAGAACCCGCAGAGTTCCTCCAGCTCTACGAGCTAGGCATTGAAGCCGCCAACGGGGACAAAAAGGTCATGGCGAATTGGTTTCCCACGGCGCTCAAGGACGGTGCCCGCACCTGGCTCCTAAACCTGGCTCCTGGCACGATCTCCTCTTGGGACGACATGCGCACTTGCTTCATCGCCAACTTCCAAGGCACTCGCGACCGGCCCCGACCATGAGTGACCTGTGCCGCATCAAGCAACAGCTAGGAGAGACCCTGCAGAAGTACATCCAACGCTTCAACAACGCTCGCCTCAAGATCCCCAGGGTGACTGAGGAAGCCATCATCTCAGCCATCTCCGATGGCGTGCATGACATCAAGATGAAAGAGGAGCTAGCAATCCATGAAGACATGTGCAGAACCCTCGAGCTGTTCAACTTGGCGACCAAGTGCGCCAAGGCTGAGGAAGGGCGCCTCTCCCTCCTCGAGCTTCCGGCTGCCGATCCAGAAGAGAAGAAGCCCAAGGTCAAGGACGTGAAGCGTAAGGGAGCTGCTGTGCTCGCAGCAGAGCCAGACACCAAGCGACGCAGGGATCAGCCTGAGTCATCCAAGGGTAGCCGGTACTGTGTGTACCACGACCTCCACACCCACAACACCAACGAATGCCAGGAACTTAGGGCCGTACGAGATGGGTGTATCAGTCGACGCCCCGAGCGCAATGATCGGGGCTATGGCCGAGGAGGAGGAAGAGGTGGAGGACGATGGGAAGACTGTGGCCCTCACCAAGGGTGGCCTGACCGATCTCGCGAGGATTGTTGGCAGGACCAGCCTCGCGAGGTTGGAGGGACCAGCCCCGTGAAGATCACCCGCATGGCAACGCGGGCCTCCCACCTCTGCCACCACCACCAAGGAGGAATGAAGACCAGCATTAGGATGAGGGGGCTGGGGGCTTCCAGGAGCCGCGCGCAATCTCTTGCATCCTGGGCGGCGCCCAGGCCCCAGCCTCACAGCACATCTTCAAGCAGTTTGCTCACGAGGTGAATGCAGTCGTCCCCAAGCTTGAGGCCACGCGTCCTCTTAGATGGTCTGTGTGCGCTATCACGTTCAGCTCAGCGGATCATCTCAAGTGCGCGGCAACGGCCGGTGTCCTCCCAATGCCCCAAAAACTCCTCCTCGCACTATTAGTGCCCTCGCGCAAACTGCGGCACTACTTTCAAGGCCATCCCATCAAGGTCGTCTCAGCCTACCCCCTGGAAAGGGTACTCAGGAGCCCCAATTCAGCTGGGAGGGTCGCCGAATGGAACATCGAACTGCAAGCGTTCCTGCTAGAATTCAGCACCACCAGGATCATTAAGGGAGCTGTGCTCGCAGATTTCATGGCGGAATGGACAGAGCCACCAGGGCTCAAAACGGGCGAGGACCGGTCGCTCTCCTCGGGAAGTGAAGCGTCGGATGGTTGGGTGATGTAGTTCGATGGAGCATTATCACGGCAGGGCGCGAGGGCTGGCGTAGTGCTCATATCCCCCACTCAGGACAAGCTTTACTATGTCGTGCAGCTCTACTTCCAGCATGGGGAGAAGGTCTCCAACAACATAGCAGAATACGAGGGCCTGATAGCGGGCTTGAGGGTTGTCGTCGCCTTGGGGGTAAAACGAATCACCATCAAAAGCGATTCGCAACTTCACGTCAACTTCTCCAACAAGGTATACGAGCCGAAGGACGAGCATATGGAAGCGTATCTTGCGGAGGTCCGCAAGATGGAGAAACAGTTTTGGGGGTTGAAGTTACAGCACGTGCCCCGCGGCACCAACCAAGAGGCTGATGACATCGCCAAGAGGGCATCCAGGCGGCTTCCTCAGGAGCCTGGCATCTTCGAGGAACGACTCTTCAAGCCTTCGGCGGCACCATCGTTGTCAAGCACAGCACAACCTAGGGAGGAGCTCCCTCAACCGCCCGCCTCGGGAGCCCCGGCCTGTGGCCCGGCCTCAGGGGTACGCTTTCTCCTGGCGCTGGAACCTCGGGAAGGATGCTGGACCGCAGAGTTCAAGGACTATATGATGCAAGGGACCCTGCCGAAGAAGGAGGAGGACACGGAGCGTGTGGCACGGCAGGCCACGGCCTACTACATCCAGGACGGAGAGCTCTACCGGAAGCGACCAAATGACGTGTCCTTACGTTGCATTTCTAGGGAGCAAGGAAGGGAGCTGTTGGAAGATATACACGGTGGAAACTGTGGGCACCACTCATCATCACGAACCCTCGTTGGGAAGGTGTTCCGCAACGGGTTCTATTGGCCCATAGTGCTCAACGATGCCGTCGAGCTAATGAGGGCTTGTGAAGCCTGCCAATTCCACGCCAAGCAGATCCATCAGCCAGCTCAGGGCCTGCAAACCATACCCCTATCATGGTCATTCGCGGTTTTGGGGCTGGACATCATAGGCCCGTTCCCTCGGGTGCCAGGGGGGTATCGTTACATCTATGTTGTCGTGAACAAGTTCACCAAGTGGGCTGAGGTGGAAGTTGTCCGCACCATTCCAGCGGGCTCCGCAGTCAAGTTCATCAGGGGCCTCGTGAGCCGATTCGGGGTGCCTAACCGCATCAAACCGACAACAATTCGCAATTCACCAGCAATCTCTTCAAAACGTATTGTGCTAACCTTGGAACGCAGATATGCTACGCTTCGGTAGCGCACCCCCGGAGCAATGGCCAGGCTGAGCGAGCCAACGGGGAAGTCCTGAGGGGCCTCAAAACCCGGACCTTCAAGAAGAAGCTGGAGGCCTGCGACAGGGGCTGGTACGACGAGCTTCAGTCTGTGATGTGGTCTATCCGCACGACCGCAACCAAGTCGACTGGCGAAACCCCGTTCTTCCTCGTGTATGGAGCTGAGACCGTCCTCCCTCAAGAGGTCAGGCGTCGTTCCGCACGGGTCCTGGCGTTCGACCAGACGCAGCAGGACGCCATGCGGGGGACGGATCTTGTGCTGGGGGTGGAATATCATTGAGAGGCCGCGCTGCGAGCGGCAAGGTATCAACAGGCGCTGCGACGATACCACTGCTTCAACATCCGCCCCAGAACTCTTGAGGTAGGGGACCTTGTGCTCAGACGGGTCCTCTCCAGGGAGGGGTTGCACAAGCTCTCTCCCATGTGGGAGTGCCCATTCAAGGTTGTTCATGTTTCCAGGCCGGCTCCGCGCGCTTGGAGATCCAGGAGGGGGTACCCATCCAGAACGCGGGGAACATTCAACATCTCCGAATGTTCTACCCCTGAGCAAGGCCCGGTGCCTATGAAGAAGGCCAATGCCTGTGAAGCTGCCACTTTTTGGAAAAGGCCCAGTGCCTGTGAAGAAGGCCAATGCATGTGAAGCTGCCGCTTTTTGGAAAAGGCCCGGTGCCTGTGAAGAAGGCCAATGCCTGTGAAGCTGCCGCTTTTTGGAAAAGGCCTGATGCCTGTGAAGAAGGCCAATGCCTGTGAAGTTGCCGCTTTTTGGAAAAGGCTCGATGCCTATGAAGAAGGTCAATGCCTGTGAATCTGCCGCTTTTTGGAAAAGGCCCGGTGCCTGTGAAGAAGGCCAATGCCTGTGAAGTTGCCGCTTTTTAGAAAAGGCCCAGTGCCTGTGAAGAAGGCCAATGCCTGTGAAGCTGCCGCTTGTTGGAAAAGGCCCAGTGCCTGTGAAGAAGGCCAGTGCCTGTGAAGCTCGCCGCCCGTGACACTCTCACATAATAATGAGTGGGGCTGTACATGCCCCGGAGTCTCCGGAGTGCCGCCCTCGGGCCTCGAGGGCTCCCGCCCACGCCCTGTGGCAGCACTTAGCTCCGCGCTAGTGAGAAGACGTCAAAGACTAGATTAGGTGCCGGATGCGGCTTTTTCATTTGCTTTCCGCAGTTGGCCTTTTCGTTCCTATTTGAAGTTTATTGGAGTTGTTGTCGTCCCTAGCTTGTGACTCCTTGCCTTTTTCGCCCACTTGCCTCGTTTCCTCTTGCGCAAGTCTCGCGAGGGAGTTACGCGGGCACCCTCACGATTGTTTTTTGCCCCGGTTGTTTGAAGCCTCCCTATCCGAGTCCGCTACGAGAGCACCCCTCCCAGTCCGTGCCCCACGGGCATCGTGACGCGAGCACAGGACCTGGGTCGGTCGCCCCCACAACCGAGACCGGAAGCTACCCCTCCTGACTAATCCTTGCAGGACATGGAGCGCGCGGCGGGGCCCCAACCTCGGGAGGCAAGGACCGCGACAAGCCTCCCCGAGCTAAGTAGTTCTCGCACACGGACATGCGGCATGGGAACACAGCACAGAAATAGCGGAAATAGCATGATAATTAATAGCAACAGTTTGACACGCCCCCGCGGGGCCCTATACTACTTTCTTTTTGCGCGGGGAAGGAAGAGAAACAAAATAGGCACGACTTGCACGGCACCAAGTCACGGCGAGGGCTCGCACCGCCTCCGGAGCTCAGTCAGATCCCTCCTCTCGCTTCACCGACGCGCGGCGGCGGACTGACCCGGTACCTTCCCCTAGGCGGGCGCGGCGGCGCGGGGGTTGGTCGCGGCCACCGCTGGAGGAGCAGCTGTCCGAAGGAGAGTCGTCGAAGCTTGGCGAGCCCCGAGCGCCGCTGACCGCGCGCCAGCCGCCATCTTCATCTTGATCAACGCCGGGGCCGAGCACATGGTCGCGGTCATCATCTTCGGGGCAGCACCTAGCACGGCGACCGTCTTCCCCGAACGCCCTCACGTAGAGGGTGGCATCACCGTCGAACTTGAAGTGCAGGGTGCACTGCCGGCTCAGGCCACGCGCGCGGGCAAACGTTTGCCAGCTGCGGGTCAAGGCTGCATTACCGGCGACGAAGACCTCCAGCGAAGCCCAGGAGGCCCTGCTGCAGCAACCATCCGCCAGAATCCAGAGGCCGCCAGGAGCGCCGGCCGGAAGTTCACCTACAAAGAAGCGGGGAAGCTGGAGCCAGGTGTCGGTCGGGTCTGCCGACCACACGATGAACTCCGGCAGCACCTCCGCCGAGTGGAAGCGCGGCCTCGGGGGTCGCACAACCACAGCGTGCCTCCCGTCAGCATCCAGGTGCTCATCGCCGCGTAGGGGACCGCAACCAAGACCGCGGGAAGCCACTACAGGGGTCGCGGGATGCTTGCGAGGGCGGCCCCGGCCATGCTTGGTCGGAGGATAGTCAGTCCCTTCCTGACGGGCCTTTCCCTTCTCTGTGACCGAGAACCTCTTCGGCGGCACCATGGGGATGGTGAGTAGCCGAGATGGAGAGAAAGGAGTAGCAGGAAGGAATGGACTGGAAGGGCTCGCGCCATTCCGTACTTATAGCCGGAGAAGGCCAACCGCTGGCCTCCACGATCACAGGTAATCATGACCCATTTTTGCATGCAGGGACTTGTCAAGTCATGCGGTCGCCGAGGCGTCATGGGGAATCAGGGACGCCCACGTCCAATCAATCTCCACGCGGCGCCCAAGGCCGCAGGCTATTGGGGCCCGCGGCGCTTCGCACTTGCCCTTTCGCTTCCCTGGTAAGCCAAGTCTGGGCGCGCCATGGGACCGGGGGCTACTGTCGGTGTTCTGGGAACGGGGGTCCCCAGACTTGCCTGCCTGCGGCCTGCGGCGTGGCTCAAGCGAAGGTCCAGTGCAGCCCAACTTCATCAGCTCAAGCTCAAGACCCTCGCGAGGGGCCAAGCCTCGCAGGGCGGACGACAGGAAGCTTCCTCAGGCGCAGCCTCGTCAGGCAGGCTCGCGAGGAGGCGGAGAGATCAAGGAAGGGCACCTCGCGAGGAGCCCGTGACGAAGCCATGACGATCGAGACCAGGCGGGCGCCAGGCGGGCGCCGGCCTATGCAGTGTCCTTGTTTCCCCTTTGGTGCAAAGGGGGCAAGCACAGGCCAAGGCATCAGGCAAAGGTTACCTTTTCGGTGCAACAAGACCAATACCAGCGAAACGGCGGGAAGGAGGTCACCGTGGAGCCCAGGACGGCGTCACCGCTAGAGTCTTTGGCAGTCGAAGACCCACTTTAGTCAGGATAAGTGTACTAGATGTTCCGCTTCAAAATGGCCAATTGTTGGCGCCCTTCCCGCTCATTATTTGGGAAGAGGCCCAGGGCCTCCCTCTATAAATAGGACTAGCCACCATAGTGGGAAGGCATCTAGAGATCCGATAGGCATCCAAGAGGCGATTGAACTCACCCAAGCAGTTCATCGCACCAGCTCAAAAACAGCCCCTCGCGAGGCTGTTCTCCCTTTGTATTGTTCATCATCAGCCCCTGAGGCAATCCACACAC
Organism: Triticum aestivum; assembly: GCF_018294505.1. Lineage (NCBI taxonomy): Eukaryota > Viridiplantae > Streptophyta > Magnoliopsida > Poales > Poaceae > Triticum > Triticum aestivum. The sequence continues at coordinate 604,771,067 of NC_057810.1, read as the reverse complement.
CACAAACTAGAGTAGGGTATTACACCACAATGTTGGCCCGAACTAGTATAAACCTTGCGTCTCTTGTGTTGTTCTTCGTGTAGTCTAGATCCTTCGCAAGGCGATGAGACGCGAGCTGGTAGGGGAAAGATCTTCGTGCACACCCCAGAGTTTGAACCTCAAGGGTCTGCGGGAACCCGAAATCCGACAGATGCCCACACGGAGACGAGTACAAGGGTTCACTGGTTCGGCTGTGGCGTGAGGCTGCCGTCGCCGCAGAATAACAGGGGGTGTGGGTGAGTAGAGGGATGCCCTGGGCCAGCGGTGGGAGTAGTAAGGGGCGGTGAGGCCTCCGCGGCATCACAGCCGGCCACGAGAGGTAGGAGCACGCGGCACGACCGGCGCTATTTTGGGCGGCTGGAGCAAGAAGACCAAAGGTTGAAGAAGCACTATGGCCGTTGGATTGACATCGTATGGTCACTGGAGCTCGAATCGTTCATATTGACTAAGTTTACAAAGCCCTCCGTCCTCGTCAACTTAGTAGGCCCACAAGTCAGCCACCCACTATGGTGGGTCCCAGCTAGCAGGGGGTATTCATTTTTTTATGCGTAATAAGAAGGCACTTCCTTGTGTGCGAAGATATAGCTGGTGGGTCCGACCTGTCAGTGGGGGGAACGTTTTTTTCATGAAATACAGAAGCCCTTCCCACGTACAGTCCATGTACAGTGCGTAATAATGAGGAACTTTCCTTGCGTGCGACCATGGACCTCGTGGGTCCCAGTCGTCAGGCTCTCCACGTACAGTCCTCTTATGATGACTCTCGTATGGTGACCACGTCGCGCCGAGCGCACCGAGGCGGTGGACGACGGCGAGGCCCCAGACTAGAACGACCCGGAAATGGGGAAGACGCGGCAGTGGAGTCGCAGACGGAGAGGTGTGGGAAACTTGACAGGTTCGGGTGCGGGGTGGGCCTACACTCGGTAGAGAATAATAGGAGGTGCGGAGTGGAGGGATGGCCTGGCCGTCGGCGGGGTAGCGTTTCGCTGAGGAGCGCAAAACAATGCCGCTGGACGCCGAAGGCTGGAGCAGGTGGTCTCGGCAGCACTGGGTGAAGAAGACGAGAGATTGAAGAAGAATGTCGGGCGTTGGATGTAAATCCAATGCCTTCTTAGGCTTCGACCTACTGGCCCACATGTCAGCCAGTCCATTTGTTTTTTTAGTCCATTTGGTGGGCTGGGTGAAACAATGATGTAGCATCTATGCAGCCCATTTAAATCCCATTTGTATTTTTCCCGAAATCTGCGGACTTGTTGGGCTGGGTGAAAATATCATGTTGGGCTAGACGGAGAAATTTTATAAAAACATAAACACATGATTGCACGTATATTACTGCATTGGTTAGTAAAATCTTTGCAAGCTTATGTACGCAATCACTAGGAGTTAACTTGCCAAGTTATATATAAACAATTATTATTATTATTTTGTAAGAACTTTCAACTTACAAAATAAAATATCATTTAAATTTGATGAGTTAATAGTACGTGGGGTATTATTATTTTTTAGGCTAGACATGGGACAGTTGAGTTGGTTCTAGGGAAAAGTACTGGGAGAAAACTTAGTTTACATCGAAAAAGAAAGTGGGAGAAAATTCAGAGACCTGTTGGGTCCACCTGAGGAGGGGAATATGTTGGGAGGAAGGAGATTCAAATCACGACAGCTGAGTGAACTAGTTTTTTTAACGGACAGGTGAACTAGTTACATACATAAGCAAATAGCCACTAAAAAGCAATCAGGTTAATGGGTTCTTAAAAGAAATATTTTGGACAAAACAGATAATTACGACACATAGGCTAATGCATGAAACACTCAGATGATAAAGGTGCTTATAAACAGATAAAGTACAACATCTAGACCTTCCTGACACGCTTGATCATGACGCTGTGGCTGTCCGTGTACTCGTCGGTTACGAAAAACAGACACGCCCTCATGTCCAAGATCTGCCTGTACATGTCGTAGCATGTGTATGCATCCTTGGCCGCGTAGGTTATGTAGGCTAGATTCAGAGGTACCTCCCATGTGTTCAGGTCCTTGGTATCGTTGTCTTCTTTCATGTTGGTGTATCAGGGGTTGATGATGGTCTCGGCGAGGTCAACCACGGAGTCCTTCTCCTGCCCGTTGCTGATGATCTTGTATTGCTTCTGGATGTCGACAAACTTGTTGCACCAGATGGTTGAATCATTGCATTCTTCCTTCTTTCCACCATAGCGAAGGCGTAGTCGGCGCTGATGATGAAACGGGCAAATGCTCCAGAACCTCTGATGGCCCTACAGAAGTGGTAGATGAGAACCTCGTCCCACACACATACCTGGGCGATGGCGATCCGCTGGTCCCTGTCAGGAGATGAATTGATGGGCACAAGGTCTAGTCCTGTAACCTTGTGCTTTCTCATCCTATAGGTACTGCTTAAACTCGGCGAGGCAGAGCTTGACCGAGTTCGGATCGTTGGTGTACATCACATTCAACTTGGTGCAGCCATACGACTGAACGGCGAACTCAAAGGGGAACTCCTTGATGAAGTCCATATCCAGTAGGCTCACCCCTCGGATCACCATTGGAGTCTCTTCGAGTGAACGAGTGTGTAGGCGGCGACAGCAATTCGTTTTTCAGCTCTTGGGGAACTGGATTCAACAGTAAGCTGAGTGTGTACATGCGACAATAGTTACTACCCCTCCCTCGTCCGCTGCACGCCCGGCAAAAGATGCACCCTCGGCGAATTCAAACGCCTCCATTAAGAAACCTACTCCGGCCACACGTCGGTTCACGAGCGGGTCTGTATTGGTACTGTAATAACAGGACTTAGTGGTCACTTTACTTAAATTTAATTAGCTTTAATAGAAATTTATACTCAAAACAGGCAATGCATTGTCTCATTCTATCTGTGCCACAGGATCAACATGCACAACAATTAGAATTATTATTCTTAGGACGCACACGATCAGCACATTTGTCGCACTTTCACAAAGATAATACTACCAAGTTTGAACTGTTTGTTATGGTTGTTGTCATCTGCATCATCATGCCGTGTTTCCCAGCTTGCAAGATTCAGAACCAACAAATAAGATCCAAATAATAAGTACAACAAAGATGCCTACACATCTCATTGATTCCCATATTGCAAGATTCAGAACCAACAAATAAGATCCAAATAATAAGTACAACAAAGATGCCTACACATCTCATTGATTCCTAGCTTGCAAGATTCAGAACCAACAAATAAGATTCAAATAATAAGTACAACAAAGATGCATACACATCTCATTGATTCCCAGCTTGCAAGATTCAGAACCAACCCATTAGAGCCTTTTGATAAAGTGAATATCGGGATTAAATCCATCTTGGCTAGCCATGTCATACAATCGAAGAACTTGCCAAATGCATTTGACCGTCACAACATCTGTAGTTGAGTATTCCTGTTTGCACATCACAAACAAGGAGAGCATGATTTCACTTTAATAGTGGCCTCCTTGAACTCAACCTACAGCTCCACTAGGATGAGGTTTGCCTGGAGTTTCATGATTCAATTCATGCGCCTTTTTTTGTAGTTCACCTGAAATGAAGCAAAGATTGCATCATTCAGCTAGCAAGAAGTACTTGCTCTCGTGAGCTGGCAGATTCTTTAGTAGTTGCACTAAAATTGAGGAACATTAAGGTTGGCTATCCGACTCATGTAAGGTGCAACTATAATTTTCTTATCCTTTTGTGCAGTCCCACTAAAATAAAGGGCCATTGTGGTGAGAGTGACAGCTCCATCTTGCAAAGGCTAATAAAATGTTGCACGAGATTACCAGCAGAACTTGACGGAGATTTTGGAAACTCCAATCACCATTTTGTGCAGTTCCACCAAAATTGAGAGATGTTGCCCACGTGACATTTTAGTTGAACTGCACAAGACACTCATTCCAAAAAAAAGTGTTTTGTGCAGTTCACCAAAAGGTCACAATAGCAACAAGGTGAAATGGATATTCGTATCTGCACAAAAATATATAAAGTAAACAGTTGTTGGTCAATAAGAATATACGAAACATCTACAAAATGAAAATAAGCATCTTAATTATGTTCATGGCAATCACGCAAGGACAGTAGAAATTTTAAAACGTCGGCAATGCTTCATGTTACCAGAAGCATTACGATCAACAATGAGATTCCTCAAATATGGGATTACTTAAATGGTGGAATTGCTTGTTTACCAGACACAGTAAATCAACAGCAGCTAACGAGTTGGTTTAAGGGCATGGGACCGTGGGGACACCAGGTCACTCAGCAGCGTAAAGGAGCAACTTACTTATCATACTGGGGAAAACAACAGGAGTGCCATTTGTAACACGGTTTAATTGAATCTTATCACTGGAGGCATTAGATTAACAATAACACTGGTTAGACATGTCCCTAAGGTAACAGTGTGATCGCTTCATTTTACACGCGACCTTACATTAACAACAACAAAATGTTGGTATACGGACATGCAACAGTGGACGCATCAGCACAATGTACCAACAAGGAGGCATAAAGTGGTGATGTCAAATTTGTTCATGCTATGTGAGGGCAGCAAACCTAATCCTGGAGACCTTGTACTATGTGAGGGCAGCAAATCTAATCCTGGAGACCTTTTACTATGTGAGGGCAGCAAATCTAATCCTGGAGACCTTTTACTATGTGAGGGCAGCAAATCTAATGATGGAGACCTTTTACTATGTGAGGGCAGCAAATCTAATCCTGAGACCTTTTACTATGTGAGGGCAGCAAATCTAATCCTGGAGACCTTTTACTATGTGATGGCAGCAAATCTAATCCTGGACATACTCTGTTGACTTTTCCACCAGCCGCCACTTTCTATCCTTTTTTCAACCAATAATAGATTTGTTCCTTATCCAGTTTGTACTGCGTTTTCCCATTATTTCCCTTTTCAACCAAGAGACTGGTTGGGTATCCGGTCTCTAATACTTTCACCATATTATTTCCTCTTTGAATCAAGTCCTAGATTCATGCTACAACTTTCTCCCCTTTCTTCGTTGTTTGAACAAAGCCCTAGATTCGAATGCATGAAGTAGCTTTACCTCTAATAATAGTAAAAATTTAGGTGGCTTTGGAAGAGCTGATGGGAGTAGAAAAAGATGCACCTGTAGACTCGTGGGGAGCTGGGGCAGTAGAGCAAGGCCGCTTTTGAAGAACTTATACCTGAGGGTCGCCGGGATGTCGGTGGTGGCACATCGGATCTGCGGACAATATGGCAGGGAGGAAGAAGGGTCGGAGGACCTCCCGAGTCGGCGTTGTGTGGGAGAGAACGGCACGGGCAGAGTCGATCCCACCCGTCAGCTATGGGTTTCCTCCCTCGGCGGCGATGACTGCGTGAACAATGCACCTTTTAGTCCTCTACACACACCGACCGAAGGGATCTGGCCAGATCTATGACCAGCGGTGAGCAGAGAGAAAATGTCGCTACTGCTGTCTTGTTTATATCTGGAGAGGATGAGAGAATGAAGAGAGCAACCCTAGTAAAGCAAGTGCTCGGGCCCCTGCGTACATATATAGTGGAGTGATTATCTTTTTTCTCTCCACAACAATCGTTTCAATTTGTGTACGTGGCATTAAAGAAAAGAAACTCTCTATTTAAGGTGACTATTGTACGACTCCTACTTACTACTAGTTGTCGGATTTGGGGTTCCGGCAGAGCCCTATAGATTCGAACACTGGGGTGCGCGCGGAGATTTAGCCTTCTACCTACCTGCACCTCACCACCTCGCAAGGAACTAAGAAATCAAAGGAACAACACAAGAGACACAGAGTTTATACTAGTTCGGGCCACCATTGTGGTGTAATACCCTACTCTAGTTTGTGGTGTGGTGGATTGCCTCTTGGGCTGATGATGAACAGTACAAGGAAGAACAGCCTCGCGAGGGTCTGTTCTTGGCTGGTGCAATGAACTGCTAGGGGGAGTTCAGTCGCTCTCTCTTTGGATGTTTCTTTTGATGCCTCTACCCTGGGGGTGGCTAGTCCTATTTATAGGCAAAGGCCCTAGGCCTCTTCCCAAATATTGAGCGGGAAGGGCGCCAACAATTCGCCATTTTGAAGGGGAATATCTAGTACACTTATCCTGACTAAAGTTGGTCCTCGCCTGTCAAAGGCTCTGGTGGTGACGCCGTCTTGGGCTCCACGATAACTTCCATCCTGCCGTCCTGTTGGTCTTGGTCTTGTTGCACTGAAATGGATGCCTTTGCTTGATGCTCTTGCCTGCGCTTTCCCCCTTTGCACCAAAGAGGAAAGAAGGACACTGTGCGGGCTGGCACCCGCCTGGCGCCCTTGGTCGTCATGGCTTGCGTCATGGGCACCTCGCGAGGTACCCCGCCTTGATCTCTCCGCCTCCTCGCGAGCGAGCCTGACGAGGCCGTGCCTGAGGAAGCCTCATGTCGTCCGCCCCGCGAGGCTTGGCCCCTCGCGAGGGTCTTGAGCTCGTGCTGTCGAAGATGGGCCATGCTGGGCCGCCCCTTGATCCACGCCGAAGGCCGCAGACAGGCAAGTCTGGGGACCCCCATTCCCAGAACGCCGACAGTAGCCCCCGGGCCCAAGGCGCACCCGGACTTGGCTGAGCAGAGAGGCGAAGGGGCAAGCACAAAGTGCCATGGGCCCTAACAGCCTGCGGCCTCGGGCGCCGCGTGGCGGTTGGTTGGACGTGGGCAGCTCCGCTCCCCCACGACGCCTCGGCAACTGCCCGAACTGACAAGTCCCTACATGCAAAAACCGGTCATGATTACATGCGATCATGGAGGCCGACGGTTGGCCTCCTCTGGCTATAAGTACGGAACAACGCGGGTCATTCCAGTTCATCTTCCTCGGCTGCTCCTCCTCCGCTCCTCCATTTTTGCCACTACTTTGCCTTGCCGCAATGGCTCTGATACGCCGGTTCTCTGCGGAAGAGAAGGGAAAGGCCCCCCGAGAGGGTCCTGACCCGCTTCCGCCAAAGAAGCGGTTGGTCCTCTGCCGCCGAGATGAGGGCGCGCGACAAGAGGTGTCGAGGCCTTGGTGCGAGCGACCGCCGCCAGGGTTCCCGCTGCCTTTGTACGCCCACCTTGAGGGCCCTGCAGGAGCTGATGCCGAGAGCCATGGACGATGCCGCCGTCGGCGCCGGCGGATCACGGCGGTGCGCGTTGTCCCTCCTGGAGTCCACGCCGAGGGCTCCTTCCGAGAGTTTGTGCTCCACGCCGCCATGCCTCCTCGATCTTGGATTCGTCTTCCACCCTCCTTCACCTTCGAGATTCCGCCGAGGGGGCCATTCAGGCTCTGGCTGCAGTATGCGGATTGCCAGGCTCCCGCGACCGATGCGGACATCAAGGTCGTCGCTCCAGGTAAGGTCTTCATGACCCATGGCTGGGGCGAGATTGCCCGGGTTTGTGGGACGAGGGGTTCCCTCGTGATCCACTTGGAGTTCGACGGCGCTTCCATGATGCTCTTCAAGGTCTTCAATGAAGATGGGCGCTGGCTGGAGTGCTGCCCCAGAGGCAGCGGCCGGAGCTCTGGAGCGACGAGGACTAGGCCTGCCGCTTGCCCTTCCAGCAGCTCCTCCGGTGGCAGCGGACGCCCCGAAGGATCTAGCGACTCCGCCGAGCCCTTCGTGACTCCGGAGACGAGCGACGACAGCTACGAGCCCTCGAGCCTGCGCCACTCTGGGAGCAGGACGGGCTCGTTAGACCGCCGCCACCTCTGATCTAGATGAGGCTGGCGCCGGGCCTCACACGGCCCACTATTGATGATGGCGTCTGCCATCATAGTTCCTGTAGTCAGGGTTCTTTAGGATTCGCATATTTTGTCCCTGCGAGGAGCCAAGAACACACCCCGTGGGGGCTTGTAAGGTGTCTGTAGTCCCTTTTGTTAATATGATCCTTATTGTGAAGCAGTGCGAGATGTTGATTCCGTCTTAGCTTAGTTTCTTCCTTTCGAACCTCACGAGGGCTTGGTGCTCTGCACCGACAGGTCCCGGTCCCAAGGCGGCTTCAGCCGTCGCTGGTATGACAGGTCGGGATGCCATGGTCAAGGCCAGGAGGTGAGCGGCCCAGGGTCCAGTAAGAGCCCATGAGTTGCGATGCTCAGGAGGTCCCCTTTGGCGCTCAAGCAGCTATCGTTTGGTGAGAAAGGAATGCGACGTTGCTAACATGGGATCGCATTGGATCCAGTGACGGTGCAGCGATGGCTAGTGTTTTCGGAGGGTGACTTATCTCAAGAGGCAGGAAACGCTTCCTGGTGTAGTGCCAAGCTTGCGCATTGGCAAATGAGGGGTTGCCTGGTGAGGCCCCCGCTGCCTCTTCCCTCTCGCCTCTGCTCCCCTTCCTGCTCTACGTCCTCGGGTCCCGGCCCTCGAGCGGGTCTCAGCCGTCGCTGGTTTGCCAGGTCGCGATGCCGTGGACAAAGCCAGAGGGTGAGGGCTAGAGAGCCAGTAGGGGCCCTGAGTCGCGATGCTCAGGTACCCCCCACCCTTTAACGTCCAAGCGGTTCGCGCGGATGAGAGTGAAGGGGACAGCATGAGGGCCTTGCCCGGCGCTTCTCCTTGGAGGGATCCTGCAGGTCCACCACAAAAAGAGCGAAAGTCCGCTATGACAAGCGGTGATTAGCCGTTAGTTGCTTTGGAGAGGCGATGAGGCGCTAAAGGCCCTATGAGGTGTATCAGGGCACCCGCGAGCCAGCGCGGGACTCACGGGGCCCTACCCCAAGGCGTGATGTGCCTAGCACTGGGCCTTAACTGGTGATGTGTTCCTGCAAATTTGGCCAGATGCCGATGCTCTACGTCCTCGGGTCCCGGCCCTCGAGCTAGTTTCAACCGTCGCTGGTTTGCCAGGACGCAATGCCGTGGACAAAACCAGAGGGTGAGGGCTAGAGAGCCGGTAGGAGCCCTGAGTAGAGATGCTCAGGTACCCCCCTTTAACGTGCAAGCTTGGTTATATGTCGACGCTCTACGTCCTCGGGTCCCGGCCCTCGAGCTAGTCTCAGCCGTCGCTGGTTTGCCAGGGCGCGATGTCATGGACAAAACCAGAGGGTGAGGGCTGGAGAGCTGGTAGGAGCCCTGAGTCGCGATGCTCAGGTACCCCTCCCCCCTTTAACGCGCAAGCTTGGTTCGATGTCGACGCTCTACGTCCTCGGGTCCCGGCCCTCGAGCTAGTCTCAGCCGTCGCTGGTTTGCCAGGGCGCGATGCCGTGGACAAAGCCAGAGGGTGAGGGCTAGAGAGCCGGTAGGAGCCCTGAGTCGCGATGCTCAGGTACCCCCCTTTAACGCGCAAGCGGCCGACACGAAGGAAGAAGGGGTGCCACGGACAGGCACCAAATAACAAGCATGATGGGTCGAATGCATAAACAGAGAATAACCGCAAGAGGGATACATGCCGCCGGGTCTGACCCGAGCGACTTGGGGATGATGCAGCCCGAGGGGCGCCCCCAACAAGGTAAGCTAAAAACATGAACAAAAGGGATACATGCCGCAGGGAAGGACCCACGCGGCCTAGGAATGATGTAGCCCTGGGGGCGCTCCCAGCTGGAAATGAAACTTGAAGGGTGTCACATGATAGTGTTGACGATGAAGGGGTGTTGAAGTAGCAGACGTAGCAGGCTGTGGGAGCCGATCTTCACGAGCCCCCAGGTCTAGGAGCCTCGGGGGGCTCCGGAGGCGCTGGTGGCTCCTCGCGAACCATCTCCATCTCCGCCAGGCCTGCGGAACGCCTGGCCTCCTGAGCCTCCAGGATGCCGCTCATGAGGCGTTGGCGCACCGCAGCCGCGTTCGGCAAGCCATAGGGCATGCGAACGTAGTTGTGGGGTGGGCCTTCGCAGCGCCCCATGCGCGAGGGCCAGAAGCGCTCCTGAGAGGCGGCTCGGTTGAGCCCTGGGATGTCGATGCAGACGCGCAGCCCACCATCCTCGCCTGGATGGGGAGCTGCGGCCGGTAAGCGGCGGCTGCCACTCATGACTCTTGACTCCTGCAATTCCTGTGTGACCTGACTGACGAACTCCTGAGGGTTTGGCCCTCCTCGCTTTGCTCCTTCCTGAGGGAAACCTGCTCTGAAACACGCCTCTAAGTGGTGCCCAAACGCCTCCCTCGTGACCTTAGCAAGGTCGGTGGCCCTCCAGGTGGGAGCCCCCGAGCCCTGCTTGAGGAGGGCACCGGGCGCGCCTCCCTATGCGACAAAAGGAGGTGCCCCCTGAGCTGGCGCAGACCCTGAGGGACCTGCCTCCTGAGGGGTCGGGCCTGGCGATGTCTTCTTCTTCTTGGGAGCGACTTCGGGGAGCCTCCCGCTCCCGCGATCTGGGTCTTCAAGTGATGCGGCCTGAAAAGCTCGTTCCAGGGAGCACACTACGTCTCTTTCTTCATAGGGCACCGTGATGGCTCCACCGCTTCCTGGCATCTTGAGGACGTTGTAGCCTTGATGAGTCACGGCCATGAACTTGGAGAGAGCTGGGTAGCCAAGGATGGCCTTGTATGGCCGGCGGATGTGGGCAACGTTGAAGTCAATGAGCTCGGTGCAGTAGTTGTTGCAGGCCCCGAAGGTGATAGGGAGACGGACCTGCCCGATTGGGACTGTGGAGCCGTCGGTGACTCCGGAGAAAGGCTTGGTTGGCTGAAGCTGATCTTAAGGCACTTGGAGATTGTTGAATGTCTCTACGGACAGGACGTTGAGCCCTGCCCCGCCGTCGATGAGGGTCTTGGTGACTTGCACGTTACTGATGACTGGGGAGCAAAGCCTTGCGAGGACTCCGGCTGTGGCCGCGCACTTGAGCTGATCCGTTGAGCTGAATGTGATGGAGCACGCCGACCACCTTAGGGGGCGCGTGGCTTCAAGCTTGGGGAGGACTGCATTCACTTCGCGGGCGAACTATTTGAAGATGCGTTGAGAGGCTCGGGCCTGAGCTCCGCCCAGGATGCAGGCGATCGTGCATGGCTCCTGGAAGCCCCCAGCCCCCTCGTCCTGATGATGGTGCTCGTTCCTCCTTGGCTGCGGAGGCAGTGGAGGGAGGCCTGCGTTTCCTTGCGGGCAGTCTTCGCGAGGCTGATCCCTCCAGTCTCCCTTGTGAGGCGGATCCTGCCAGCGATCCTCGTGAGGTCGGTCGCGCCACCCTTGGCGAGGGCCGCGGTCTTCCCAGCGTCATGTGTTCCTTCCTCCTCCTCCGTCATAGCCACGATCATTGCGGTCGGGGCACCGGCCGACCCTTCCTTCTCGCACAGCATGGAGCTCTTAGCATTCGTTGGTGTTGTGGGTGTGGAGGTTGTGGTACACACAGTACCGGCTGCCCTTGAAAGACTCGGGCTGATCTCTGTCCCGCTTGGTGTCTGGTTCTGCTGCGAGCACGGGAGCCCCCTTGCGCTTCACGTCCTTGGCCTTGGATTTCTTCTCTTCCGGGTCTGCGGCCGGCAGCTCGAGGAGGGAAAGGCGCCCTTCCTCAGCCCTAACGCACTTGGTTGTCAGGTTGAACAGCTCCAGGGAAGTGCATAGATCTTCATGCATCGCCAGCTCCTCCTTCATCTTGACGTCACGCACACCGTCGGAGAAGGCTGAGATGATGGCCTCCTCGGTCACCCTGGGAATCTTGAGTCATGCATTGTTGAAGCGCTGGATGTACTTCTGCAGGGTCTCCCCTGGTGCTGCTTGATGCGGCGCATGTCGCTCACGGCAGGCGGCCGGTCGTGAGTACCTTGGAAGTTGGTGATGAAACGAGTGTGCATCTCGTCCCAGGAGGAGATCGTGCCTGGGGCCAGGTTTAGGAGCCAGGTGCGGTCCCCGTCCTTGAGTGCCATGGGAAACCAGTTCGCCATGACCTTCTCATCCCCGTTGGCGGCTTCGATGCCCAGCTCGTAGAGCTAGAGGAACTCCGCAGGGTCGGCCGTGCCGTTGTAGCGAGGGGGCAGGTCTGGCTTGAACTTGCAGGGCCATGCGATGCTACGCAGCTTGGTGGTGAAGGCGCGGCAGCCTGCTGTGGCTACGGGAGGCCTCTGGTGATGAGGAGCTTGGTCTTGCAGGCCCCCAGGCGCTATAGCTGGGAGCAGCGTGGGGTCTTGGTGCGCCGGAGCAGGAGCGTGGTTGTGGCGGACCGGAGCAGGGAGCACTCGGGCAGCTTCTTGGGGACAAGGAACCTCTTGGAAGCTCCGCTCTTGCTGCACAGTGGGTTCTGTCCAGGGCCACGCGCCTTGGGGCCAGAGCGCCTTCTTGAGGGGGAGGCGGCTGAGGCGCCCCCGGAGCTTCATTGCCCGCACAAGGCGGGGCGCGGTGCAGCGAGAAGGATGGTGCGGGGGAGCCCCCTGCGGCGCGGACGAGCTCGGCGACGCGGTCGAGCCATTCTTCGTAGACGTAGTCGACCGGGCGGTAGCGCAGGAGCTCGTTTGCCGTGATGAGTGCAGCCCGAGCCTCCATGGCCGCGCGGGGCACGTGGGACGAAGAGCCGGCCGGGGCAAGCGAGGGAGTGGCAGTGCAGCCGTCTCACCTCATGGATGGATGCTGTGATGATGCCTGCTGCTCGTTCCCCGCCGGGCCGGTGGCGGCGTTGACGGCGGGCGACGGGGGCCGTGAAGGGATTGGCAACCCCTTTATTGCGTTAGTAGTGAGTTCTTGGTTTGTTTGTGTAGGTGCGTGGGACTTTTGAGGAGCCTCCTACTGGATTGATACCTTGGTTCTCAAAAACCGAGGGAAATACTTACGCTACTATTGCTGCATCACCCTTTCCTCTTCAAGGAAAGCCAATGCAAGCTCAAGACGTAGCACGTCCCCACTGCCGCACTACGTGGCCAAGCTGTGGGCGAACGGCCTGCCGGGGGAGCCCAAAGGCACGACCGACGCCGTCAAGGTGGAAATGGAGGTGACAAGCAGCAAGGATCCCGGCTACGTCTACGTGCAGGAGCTGACCTTCTTCATAGTTCCGCCCAAGCTGCTGGCTGCGGCTAAGCTGGTGTCCCTCCACATTCAGATTCACAAGCTCACGTCCTAAATGTTTCTACGGTGCCTTCTGTTTATCTTTGTAATATGCTAATATAGGGATTACCTCGGTCTACTTTAGCTTAAGAAATGGTGGGTTTTGGTGGCGATGCAGCAATTACTTCGACATCAGATCAATAATTTCCAACAGTCGAACGGATATTTTGTGTCTGTTGGATATAAAGTTCCTTTGGGTAAGAAGTACTACTTGTCATCAAAATGGATAAAAGGAGATGTATGTAGACATATTTTAGTTCTAGATACGTCCCTTTTTATCCATTTTGATGACAAGCACTCCCTCTGTTCCACAATACATGCCTTCCATTTGTCAAAATATAGATGTATCTAGACATGTTTTAGTATATAGGTACATCCATGATAGAGGCAATTGGATGGTTGAGAACACTACAATTCGTAGCTACAGATGCGGGTGTGACTCCCGGATGCAGAGGCCGGGGGTCATCATCCTCCTTTTCGAGAAAAAAACAGACGCGTGTGTGAGAGGACGAGTGCGTGCGTGCACCTCTTCTCTTCCTGTATAACGTACTAAACTCAGAGTACAAATTTTGTGGGTGGCACGATGGTGCGTGCGAGAAGTCCCGAGAGATAGGTTTAATGTGTCTGAAAAAAAGACTAGCCTAGAGCTCGCCACATGGCTATTCCTGTCGTACGCCCCATTAACCATAAGATATGTATACGACAGTGCCAGTTATTGCACGTACACAACAGTACTCGCTCCTTTCCGGTTTATAGGGATTAATTCAAAAATCTCACCAACCAAGATGGTGAGTGGTAGAATATTTTTTTGTAGTTTGCAAAAGCACCTAATTAATGCTCTTGTTTTTCTCAAAAAATTGTGTTTATCAATGCATTAATTGCAATGCTTGCATGCATAAAGTACATGCATTGGTCAATTTTCTATTAATACTTGCATGCAATGATTTAATGCACCTTGGAATTTGAACATGTGATGGGGAACAACTAAATTGAGCCTTATAAAATGGAAAAACTAAAATTTTGAGATAAGCCCTATAAACCAGAAAGGAGGGAGTAGAAAAAGAACTACTCCATCCGGGAATAGTGCCGCACTTCGAAACTAGAACCGTCAATAAATTTTGAGCTTGCGTCTCGTCACATTCCAAATTACTCCATGCTATATTGAATTGCAAACCTATTCACACCGATCACAACCTAAACGGTTTCCCACTTAGGAGCGTATTAGTACTCGGTTATAAATACTAGTATGCCAAGATGACTGCACATTCCTCCTCAACTCCTCATCCACAAAAACAAACAAGTCATTCAGCATCCTTCCCTTGCGTCTACCATGGCCAGCGTGAGTTCTGGGTCAAGAGATTGCCACCAGGGAGAGGCGAGCATGGAAGCGGAAGCACGAGAGATGTCCCGCCTCGCTGCGAGAGCAGCCGACATGTCCCACCATGCGGAAGTAGCAGCATAGAGGTCCCGCCACGCTGCTGAAGCAGCATGGAGGTCCCGCCGCGTCGTCGATGCAGCAAACTGGTCTGGCCGCGCCACGGAAGCAGCAGAGGTGTCCCGTCACGCCGCGAATGCAGCAGAGATGTCCCGCTGCACCGCGGCGGCCTGGGAAAATTTCTCGCGGGCAGGTGACGACTATTATAGGCGCATGCATGCGATCGTCCATAGCCAGATGGATCAGATCTCCGGCTGGGCAAGGTTGCAGGACGACATGAAAGCCTCGTTTGAACAGGCTACCGGCGTCATCCGGCAACTAAGGGAGGGAAATGAGAGGCTCCGGGCCGAGCGCGACCTGCTGAGGGCGAAGATCGTCTGAAGTGCAGACCAGCAGGAGGAGACCAATGCCTGTTGAAGAGGACCGGCATCATCGTCAAGAAACTTATGGACAAGAATGACATGCTCTGCAACGAGCGCCAAATGCTAGTGGAGGAATCCGTGGATGTTCTCAAGCAGCGTCTTGAGGACATGAAAGAGCTCATCGCCACTCGCCGCGGAGACTAGTTCCGATGACCCGCAGCAACGCATCAAGAAAGTAGAGATCGGCGAGCCAGATCCTTGTCTTCCTTCTTCTTTTGCCCTTGTGTATTTCGTGCGTAGCCGCATGTGGATTTTTTATTATCTTTCTAATTATGTAAGACAATTAATCATCCTTATATATTCACCAGTCTTGCTATAAGTCGCAGTAGATGCTATATACTCCCTCTCTCTTAGTTTATAGGGCATGCGTCTACCCCTAGGTCGTCAATTTGACCAACCTAATACAAGTCATATATTACAAAAAATATACCAATATAAATTTCAGATGTTCTATTTTCAAAAGGCATAATTTTTGTGTTATATAGTTTATATTAGGGTGATAAAATTGTCAACCTAGGTATACGCGTAGGACTTGTAAACTAAGACGGAGGTAGTAGGTCCGTCGGATCTTACATCAAGATCCATGCTTTCAGATATTATTTTTTCTCTCTTAAATCTCAGTCGAGTGAGACATAGCCATGCCATTAAATAGAGGCTCGGGCGCCATTAATGGAGACCTTGGGAGAGAGGTGGACGGCAGATGGAGGTCAAAGGGCTCGCCTCCTGATAAGCACGCGCAGGGGTCTGATCGCATGCCTCTCATACTCAAATAGCTACCCCACATGGCGCCTCCTAGCTAATAAAAAATGGGGACTCATGGCGGCACGTAAATGGTACTAGTAAATAGAACGCCCACGGTTTCAATAATACATGTGTTTCTGATTGTAACGTGACAGCACTTGTTCCAAAATGACTTTGTTGATTGTTAATGTGTACGGCTTCGCAAATCGGACTGCAAAATTACGACAGCATGTTGGTGCCATGTCATGGCACCAAGCCAAGTTTCATTATTTTCATGCGTGTTTTGGATTTACAGGAATTAAAAAACTAAATTTCTCAATGTTTCCAACCCAGCCACGATGCCCAGAATTTTGAATTTCATTCCCATTTCTTGCATGGAACCTAGAAATTTACCTTAGGACACACATGTGATTTTTTAACCAACTTTGGTGCACTGGAACATGTGCTTGTATTTCAAATTTGAATTATGCACACAAAGGTGACACGTTCCCTCCCAGAACCACGAGCCTTCTTGAGAGAAGCTCTGATTTGCAAGAAGCTTATACCAAAATTTGTTCCTATTTGGCCAATTTTTTTTACCACGGCATGGTACTACCA
Source organism: Triticum aestivum (assembly GCF_018294505.1). Classification (NCBI taxonomy): domain Eukaryota; kingdom Viridiplantae; phylum Streptophyta; class Magnoliopsida; order Poales; family Poaceae; genus Triticum; species Triticum aestivum. The sequence goes on along the minus strand of NC_057810.1, from coordinate 604,754,898 downwards.
TGACATGACACCATGCCAAGTTTCATGATTTCAAAACCAAGTTTCTCAATGTTCTCGACCGAGCCACGATGCCCAGATGTTTGAATTTTATTCTCATTTTTTGCATGGGACCTAGAAATTCACCCGAGGACACAAATATGAGTTTTCAACCAACTTTGGTTCACGGGAGCATGTGCTAGTAGTTCAAATTTGAATTATGCACATTAAATGACCAAAAACTCAATTAATGTGTAAATAAGGCCAAACAAAGCCAGAATAATTCCAAAATTTAACAGGGCACTCATGTAGTACTATGTTGCCTTTGTAAATAAACTCAAGGGGGACAGCGTATATCGTTTCGCACTCAAAGGTGGCATGTTCGCTCTCAGAACCACGAGCCTTCTTGAGAGAAGCTTCGGTTTGCAAGAAGCTTATACCAAAATCTATTCCTATTCGGCCAATTTTTTTACCACAGCATGGTAGTACCATGACATGACACCCATGCCAAGTTTCATGACTTTCAGACGTGTTTTGGATTTACAAGAATTTTAAAACCAAGTTTCTCAATGTTCTCGGCTGAGCCACGATGCCAACCAACTTTGGTGCACGAGAGCATGTGCTTGTAGTTCAAATTTGACTTATGCACATTAAATGACCAGAAACTCAATTAATGTATAAAAACAACAAACGAACCCAGAATAATTCCAAAACTTAACAAGGCACTCATGTAGTTCTATGTTGCCTTTGTTAAGAAACTCAAGGGGGGCAGCGTATATCATTTCACACTCAAAGGTGGCACGTTCCCTCTTAGAACCACGAGCTTCCAAATCGGCCCAATTTTTTACCACGACATGTTAGTGCCATGACATGACACCATGCCAAGTTTCATGATTTCCAGGCGAGTTTTGGATTTACATGAATTTAAAATCTAAGTTTCTCGATGTTCTCGGCCGAGTCATGACGCCCAGATATTTGAATTTGATTCTCATTTCTTCCATGGGACCTAGAAAATCAACCAAGGACACACATGTGGTTTTTTAACCCACTTTGGTGCACCGGAGCATGTGCATGCAGTTCATATTTAGATTATGCACATTAAAAGTCCAAAAACTCAATTAATGTATAAAAAGGCCAAATGAATCCGAAATAATTCCAAAATTTAACATGGCACTCATATAGTTCTATGTTGCCTCTGTAAAGAAAATCAGGGGGAGGCAGCGTATATCGTTTCGCACACAAAGGTGACACGTTCCCTCTCGGAACCACGAGGCTTGTTGAGAGAATCTCCGGTTTTGCAAGAAGCTTATACCAAAACTTGTCCCAATTCAGTCAAAATTTATACATATGAAAACAGGGTTTAGATTATCCCGAACATCTTGCTACCTAGACCAATAATGTACTATGATTTGAATTCAACATAAAATGGATACAAATATTTGAATTGCAGAGCGTATGGTACATGTAGTTCATAGTGAAATATGATTACTACTATATGCATGTTTTTTGTTATCAAGATAATATTTAAATTATTGTATAACTTGACAACAATCATATTCAAATAAGGAAAATTGATTCAAATTTAGTCCATATGGTAGACGACAATATATATGTTCACATGGTGGAGTAAAATGTTCATATACGATGGAAGATCAAAATGTACGACTACATCAATTATAAAACGCAAGGTCACCTAACGATATATTCGAATTCAACATAACATGGATTCAAAAATTGAAATTCGAGATCCTGGCATTTGTAATCATATAAAAAGGTACATTACTCTTTCTTTTGGTGGGAATTGATTTGTTTTTGTTGTTGTTGAGGGAAGTGCCAATCGATTTGGTGCTATGCAGGGTAATCTTGTTCCCCCGATTTTTTTACATTTTTCTTGTAGTTTTTTCAATGGCATCTATAGCAATATAGTAAAAGGGGACATGACTCTCTTGTGTGATGAATTGTTTTTTTACACGTTAAGTTTGTTCTGCCGAACAAGAAATCCGCACCTTGTTATCTCGAAATTTTCAAGCTCGAGTATCTTTTGTCTCACCTGCTTTGAAACTCTTGCCTCTTCAACCCGCGCCGCGCCTTGTTATCCCGAAATTTCGATGCACGCGAGAACTCCCTCTTCATCCGAAATCGGTCCCGTAGCCCAAACATGTGAAATCCCCCTTCTACCCCTCAGCCAGAAATGAAGCTCCACGTCGCGGTGTCAAAATCGGTGGGGGTACGCTCGTAACTTACCCTACATTTCGGATAAGCGCGTCCCTAAGCTTGGCTCCCCCCTCCCCCTTTGCCCCCCCTCCCCCCCGTTCGTACACCGAGGCCGCCAAAACACTTGAAACCCCACGCTCCTCCGTCGGCCTCCCGACCGCCGCTCAGTCGGAGACTCTTCCCCAACTACGTCGTCCACCGCAACAGCTCGTCGTCCCTCATCCACCGCGCCGGATGAGGATCCGTTGTCGATCTCGTCGTCCCGCCGGATCAGCCGCCCCATCCTCCACCTCCAAGGAGCTACACCGACGTTCGCCTCCTCTATCACGCCACCTCAGTCCCGACAACGCCGTCTTGACATGTCCCACCGGAACCACAACATCCTCACCAATTTCTCCGATGAAGCCGAGGCCAACTCGGCGCCACCAAGGAGGTTCTGCACTCACCGCTGCATTTTATCTTTTATTCGATCTCACGGGGCTGCCGGTGCTCAATACCGAGCAGACATGGCGGGTCTCCATCGAAGGCATCGTCGCCGGCCACATCATCCACGGCGTATCTCCCCCATGTCGTTGCTTCCTCGGCTGCGACTTCCACAACGGCACTTGATGCAGCTGCTCCGACTCTCGCTCGCGTTGCGGCTCTGTTCTTGCTATCATTCGCGATGCTGCACTGCTCTTGCTTTCGTTCGTGCTTATGCTCTGCTCTTGCTCTCGCTTGCGTTGCTGCTGCTGCATGACCTACGGCAGATACAGGAGTTGTTGCTTTAGCACTCGCTCGCGGTACTACTGCACGACTTGCTCTCTGCTTGTGTGTTCCCTACTCAAGCGTCTGCTGATTTACATCACTGCTTCTCTGCTACTAGTGCTCGAACGCCCTAAACATCTATTGCAATGCTCTGGTACTAGTTCAATTAGTTTCGACAGTAAAATTCAGTTTCGACTGTAAAGTTCATTTTCTTTAGTTAAGTTTAGAGTGAACAGTACTTACAGCATCTGTCGGAGCGGCCGTGGCGCGGCTGATGTGTCTTACATCTAGCACTTTTTTGTGATGTATTTTACATCATCTATTGCAGATGATATTAGGGTCCCACTTCAGATTAACGTTGTCTATCTTGTCCTGCTTCAGCCTCGTCGCCGTACACCTTAGCGGAGCTGCTCCAACGACGAAACCGTCCATCATAGTGGAGCAGTACCCTCGGCGCCATTTCCAGAGGCCTCGGATCTTCTTCCCCGCATCCGACAGTCACACCAGCATCATCACCATTCTCCACGTCCAACCCAATGATGCTGAGGTCCACAAGGCTATGCCAAAGAGGTTGTACACTTGTCGCATCACGTTGTTACTCTGCATTCATGTCGGTCCCTCAGGGATCCTTTGCTATGGAACTACTATTCGTGCAAATCTGTTAGAAGGAGTGGAGCAAAGCAAAACTGGAGGATTTTTTCCTTTGGTGTCTCTTTCAAAGAAAAAACATAGGAATTTTATTCACTTGGACGTCCTTTTCAAATTAATATGCATGAAGAACAAAACTAATTGCATTACTGACATAATAAGATTCTTATTTTTTCATTTTCACGAGGTTTGACTTTAATTTGACCATGTTTCTCCATTCCTGTGTTCTTCCAATTCATGTGAACCAAACACCCAGGTTGACTGAAATCCTATGTTTCCAAATGCTCTGTTTTGCACGTGCATTCCTATCCTTTTCCTATGTTTTTCCTGTCCCTGCGTTTATATAATCCTCCAATTCTAAGGAGCCCTTACAGATTTACTTCATTTTCAGATAGGCGTCAAAGAAAACTTTGTGTGTTATGTCCTGCTCCTGATGTGCCGTCATCCACCCCACCTAAGGTGCACCATCGACAGAAGCATTCAATGCAGCAGGGATCCACCCTGCAGACTTTCTTTCGCCACCTCATATCATCTTCCCCGTTGCCGGCAGCCACGCCAGCTGCATTACCATCATCGACTGAGCAGATGAACCTGAGGACTACACAGTTCTGGAAGAGAGGTCGCAGTCTTTCGTGTTTGCTTACATTATACATCGGTTATTATTACCTGCTACTTTATTGTTCAAACTTGAGTTTTGAAATGCCCATGGGCCTCATATCGAGCCAGCAAGGAATAGTATCTGTCTACTATCTTGTTCATCTGGGGTCTTCTGTGTGGTTCATGTTGGGTGGGCAACAAACAATAGATGATCCATTGTCTATCTTTTTAAACTGAAGCTATAATCTACCTACTATCATTAGTTTTGGATCCATCCACTCATTTGCTACCATCAGTCTTGATTTTTGCATGCACCCCTTAGGCCTTACAAAATCTAACTATTTTTTTATTATGCATGTCAGATATTGTACATAATCATACTGAACATGTAGAGAAAAAGAGAAGACCGTTGCGTGGGAATATAATTTCATGCAGACGCCGCTCCATGGTGGGCGAAGTGGACCCCCCTCCTGCATTTCCAGATTGTATTCTAGAGGAAGATAACTGTTCCGATGGAGATTCAGAAGGAGCCGACCATGCCTGTTTACCACCTGAGGTGTTTTCTCTAACATGGCATGCTGATGTTGGTCATATCATGCATATGGCGCCTTGCATTGCTTACATTATACATCTTATATGTCATCAGCTTAGTTTGGATTTGCTTTGTGTGAATGTCACCTATTTGGTTTCTATATCATACTCCCACCATTCCTAAATATTTGTCTTTTTAGAGATTTCAACAAGTGACTACATACGGAACAAAATGAGTGAATCTACACTCTAAAATATGTCTATATACATCCGTATGTGGTAGTCCATTTGAAATCTCTAAAAAGAAAAATATTTAGGAACAGAGAGAGTATATGGGAATTATGCAATGCCATCTTCTTTAGCCAGGCATCATATACGTGAATCATGCAATGCCATCCTGTTTAGCCAGTCATCGTATATGTGAATTGTATCATGCCATATTTTTTTCCATAATGTATTCCATTTGTCAACAATGTTTATACATTCATCTACTCTTCCTGTGCATCAGCCATTTGAGTTGGTCATGGGAAAATCTGGAGTGGAAACAAGGTCTTCTAAGCAGTCAGTGCTACATCTTGATGCAGATTTCTTGCTGGTTACAGATAGCTTCTCAGAGGAGGATTCAGAGACAGATGACCAGTCGTATCC